>NC_092368.1:13925484-14169473 GCF_030848805.1 Temnothorax longispinosus
AGTCCTGAATAAAGTAATTTTTATTGCCGACAATCTGACGAAAAATAAATATTGATTCGACACGATGTCACAAGCCAATAATATATTATATCTCTAACACATGATCTAATCTGTATTACCATCCTATTAATTTCAGTCCGTTATTGACAAATGCTCTGCCGAGATATTTGCTCACTCAGTTATTTACCAACCCCGGCAATTCGTCATGAAAACCCGAAACCAATCGTGATTAGTGCGTGTAGCATGGCCGCAATGATTGCGAAAGGACGTTACGCGGAATTAATAAACGTTTCGATCGATGTGTATTTGTTTAAACATCGGTTTAAACCGATTCACTCGTCCGTGCAAAATCTCATTATCCGCATTCCGATGGAATTCTTGTATTAACGTTATCGATATACAGATAATATGATAGAACGTAACAATCACCAGTTTCACAAAAACTGGACTTTGGAATTGTTTACAACTGTTTCAAAATGTTTTTGGATTAAATTGAATTTCAACGATTTTCCCCTCATTAAAAAAAAATCCAAAATAAAAATAATTTCGTGAATTAGCAATAAGCTAATTCTTTCAAATTTGACCCAGACTTTTACGATATAAATAACACATAAGAGGGTACGATCGGTGCGGAGAAAACACAGGCAGAAGTGCCGTCTCGATTACGCCGTCATTCCGAAGTACCATCCAATTCTTCCAATTTCGAACACTTCGGGCGATACATCCAGCATCGCTACCTTTTTATACGCAATTTCGCAAAGATGCGCCCACGATATCTTCAGTGGCATGCTATCCGTATATTCGAGGGTACTTTCGATCACGTATACATTACCTAGATGCATACGTAATCGGCATATATAAAGCTGACGGGTGATATAATTTCACTGATCCATTCGCCACTAGATCCTTTCAACGCCCATTCAGGGCGACTCGGGCCAACGCGGCGAATAATTAGATGTTGCCCGTTGAAAGCTCGGATCACGTTTACGCACGCAGTTAAACGACACATTCGTGATTAGTATCGGTATAATGTCGCGCATCGGCACATTACAAAACGAAATCGTCAGAGACACAGAGAGACACACGCGAAAATGATTTCGCGAGCCGCGCACGTAACGAGCATCACAATGACATCACGCGAACAGTCGGCCGGATGTATAATAGTCTTAATTAAAATGGCGGTCTAACGAACATCGCTAACTGCTGTAATCCGACGTGCCTCATTGATAATCCTCCGACTGTACCACCGCATACGAATGCGAGGGGATAGAGCGTGTGTGTTAGAGTAGATGTGTCCTATACCTATATCTCGATTTTCATCTTTCTGGCGAATGTGCAGATTATATATAAAACACGTCCAAATTAAATAAAATGATAAACAAAAAATTATCAATTATACTATTATTACGAAATTTTATATAAATTTCCTCTGTTTAGTTGTAGTAAAATTCTATTTAACAAAAATAAGATTGGATGTTATATTTTTCAGATATTTAATACTAAATGTTATTACAAAGAAATTTTAAATTTTTATGTTTGTGTAGCTCGAAAAACTCGTATTCCAATATATTCATGTACGTTGAAAAAATTTCCGAATAAAGTTTTGATTAAGAAGAAAAATCCATCAGATATCCAGATGAGAGATAAATCCCTCATTTATTATAAAAGATTAATAGCCACGTGAATAAGCACGGCAAATGCGACCGATTTTGCGCAGACAAACCTTTTATTAAAATAAACTCCCGGAACGCTTTGTCCGTGTTAATTATCATCTTCAGCCATACAATTTGCCTTTGGTTAATAAAAAACAAATTGCGCACTAGCTGCTCATTTAGCCTTTTAAATCACTTGTATACTTGGCCAATTAAATAAAAAATTATAGATAAATAATTAACTTTCCTGATGTACTTTACCCCTGATATATTAAAAGTACAATTGGCAGAAAATGAAGCGACAGTCTTCTTGCTGTGAGATAAAGTAAGAAAACTACTGAGGCAGCAGACCTATTTCTCTCGTGTCAATTTCCGGCTTCACTTCGCGGACAGAATTCTCGGTCTAGGTATGACAAAATGTTGGAAGCTCTGCATTTATAGTTGTTGCATCGTGCGCTCCATCGGGAGATGGTGGCTCGTCATGCGGAGCCACTTTCTCGCACGCGATGCTGGTGAATTTTTTACGCTTAATTTCCCAGTAACCTGTACGACGGCAGCAGTCTCACGCCATGCCACGCCGACGTGAAATCGACGAGACGTACGTGCTACAACGTGACGCCCGGTCGTAGGGCTCGTTGACGACGCGATACGTGGCTCGTTTCGCTCGTAAGCACGTTCCCGCTTTCTCGACCCGTAGTCCGTAGTCGATACGGGGGAACGGGCGCGATACGTGAATTGTCGTGTTAATGACGCCGATGGCGGATTATTATACGCGACTTCGGTTCGTAAGTGAACGAGCACCGATACGGGAACAAAGACATACCAAATATCGAGGTGAATATTAAGATATTCTAAATAAGACCAAGACTAACACATTGTGGGTTTTACAATAAACGTTATTATTTATTTATCGATATATGGGATCGTGCTTTCAGTTAAATTTAGAAATGTGCGAACTATTCGACAATTTCAATTAGATGATTCGAATGCAAATCATATACATATGTATATTGTCAAATTTATAAAATTATATTTGCGGTTAATACGGCAAAAGCACGGTATTATCATATAATTAATATTATTTTTTCATATTAAAATATTCTCCTATTATCCACGTGTTAAAATTCAACCTAATAATAATTATATTGTTAATTGAAAATTATATTCCAACGATTCGATTCAAAATCATTCGATTCGCTTCGATTCGATTTGATTCAACATCAAAAATCCTTGAGTCGCACATCTCTAGTTAAATTATCGTAAATAATCTTCATCGATTGTGTAATATACGATATACGATGACTTAGTTCGTTTTATTCTTAAATATAGGAAACATGAGAAAAAGTATTTGCTCGAGTTCTCTCGTCGTTTATTAAGAAAATTTGAAAAGTAAATGTTCGTTTAAAATTGTAAATACTGCAGAAGACTTACCGTGTCGCGATGAGAGGGCAGGTAATGCTCGGCGAAGCCCACGCTTCTGGGCTCCAAGGCGCGCACTCATACAATCTAAGTTCCCGGCCTGAAACTGCACCAAAGACACTGCGCCATCCGCCGGTGCATCCAGCGGCAAGACCGAATCCACTCCCGGCTCCTCGCGAAGTGCTCGCACTACTTCCGGCCCCGTCCTCGCTGCTCTCACTACTGGCTCGTCCATTCTGCAAGCACATGCAACACATTTATGTCATTTATAGTATCAACAATTCTTATCACACAATCAATTTATATTATGACATCAACAATATAATATCATAATATATCATCATTCAATTTTGCGATAATAATTGACGAGGAAAAGTAAATAGTATAAGTTCTAAGAAAATAAACATGCTGTAAATTTTATAGTTATAAAAAAATGTATTTAAATAATTCAAAATTTAAGATTTGAAAGTTCAGCAATTAAAGCTCGATCCAAGATTTTATAACTTGGAAGAGTTTAAGTTAAGCACAGTATAAGAGAAATAATAAGAAAAATAATTAAAAAATAATCAGGAAAATAAGTTTTACATTTTTTACAAAAAGTAAAATTGCAATTACATTATACGACATTTTATATATAATCATATTTATATACAATTGTTACATTTATATGGGCAATTTTTTTTCATTTTCTCATTTCAACTTCAATTTTTTTATTTAAAAAAAACAATGCAAAAATTATTTTAATCTTCTTCTTGTTATTATTTTTCTGTATATATACGAACAGAAAATTATACAAGAAAAAGAAAACGTATATGGATATATTTTATATATATGTATAATTTTTCCCGGGTTATCAAATATGCGTAAAGAATTGCTAATTGATTATGAAGATACTTCGATGAACTAAAAAGAAAAATTGAAGACTGAGAGAAATATCAATATCGTAGAAAAGACGACGTAGTCGAACTCTTTCTATATAACTGCAGCATGATGTCAAGTGGAACGAGACATCGGCTACAATTACGTTATTGTACAATTGACGTTTATCTTGCTCGTGACGTGTATGAAAAAAAATACGATATTCTTCCGCTCTAGATAATGGCACTCGTCAATGAAAAAGAAAATAAAGGAAAGAAATCTGTGATTAGAGTTATTTTCGTCATTCATAATATATATATATTGCGCTAATAATAAAAGAAGTAAAACGCGAGATCCTGCGCGGTTTTATGTATACATTATAACACAAAAAGTATTTTGTAATATTACGAATAATATATTAAAATATCTTTCGATATATCGTAACAGCTTGGCACGAGTTTTCTCTACTAACAAACTACCTACTCTACATATTTTCCAAGTTTCATTGAAATCAAAACTTGCCAGTTTTCCTCTTGTTAGGATCGCAATCGCGTTGAAGTCGTAGAGGAGCAACCTAAGAAGAGCACATTAATCTTAAGCGACTTCCTGCCTCTTTCTCTTGGTGAAGGAAGGATCAAACTTCGTCCTCGGCCTCCTTAAACCTCCGGAAAAGTTGGCGTAAGTAGCGGCATAAGGAGATACATCCCCCACGTACAAGGAGAGGGACCGGAAGTTCTGACGAAGTCGCTTTCAGCCGACGTACGACATCCGATCGGAAAGTTTATCCCGGCAGATTAAAAAACTCTCTACGTGGCGACCGTTGAACGTTGGCGACGTAGTTCAAGCGTATTTTATATGGAAAACGCAAATGTTATGCACGAAGCAATTGTTTTTAGCATCTTGATATTTAAGCGACTAAAAAAAGCAAAGAAACGTTACAGATAATAAATACTAATGGACATTAACCAGCTATACGGTGAAATAAAGCTATACGGTCTTCGAAAGTTTTGACACTCGGAAATTCAAGGATCGTAAAATCATAAGGATCAACAATTCCGAGAACGTTAAAGGGTCTAAAAATGCAAAACACTGGAAGTTTAAAAGAATTCAATGTCCCAGAATCTTGGAATCGGAGATTCATGTTCCCCGTTCCTTTTTCTTTCTCGAATCCGTTTCAATGCTCCGCAGACATCACAATCGTCGTTGGCGTCTTATCGGTGTGTGCGCTGCGACGCCGATTTTCTTCCGTGTCGCGGCAACCGTGAAATCGAGCGAAAAGAGCGGAGAAGGGAGAGAAAAAGAGAGAGAGAGACGTCTCGCGCAATCTACGACGAGGGTACCAATGTGGAATCAGGCGAAAAGAGAGAAATATTAAACGGCCGAGAGCGAATACCAAACGCCATGGGAGAAGGGAAAAGGTCGATCGAATAGGTCGGAAAAGTTCGGAAGGCGCGAACGAGTCGAGAGAAGAGTTATCAAGCGGGAAGGAACGGCGCGGCGGCGCGTCACTTCGTCCTTTCCTCGATCGTTCCCCGTCTCCCCGAGCGGGAACGTTTCCTCGATTTGCATCGTCGACGATTCCGTTAGAGATAATAAGGAGAAACGCCCATGAGAAATTATCGGCAAGCAAAAATGAACGTCTTTTGTTCGGAATAAAGACAGATATTGAATTAAGACAATTTCGCACTTTAGATATTCCGGTCGGAGTGCTTCAATTTTTCATTTTCTAAACCTCAAAACTCAAACCTCTCTATTCATGCAATATGTATGATATATTCTATTATATACACCACGTATGTTTGCATGCGCGAGTGTAAACACCTGAAAGAGAATATATTCAAAGAATTTAAAGAAGAATAATTTATTGAATTACGGAGTATTAAATTTGTTTTCCTAGTTATATAGCTTTGCAAACCGGCGTAAAGTGAAACAATTGCATAATCAAACATCGCCTTCGTATAGGCAAACGAAAAAAAAGTGTACATAGCTAAAGGATATAAATCCATTGTAACCGAGCTGAATACTCACTGTGGAGTATAAATCGAACGGCTTTGATTTGCGTCCGGTCGGGCTCCTAAAAGAAGCGATAACACGTGATGTACGAGTTTTTGCATCCTTCCTGTGTGTTTTCGCATGCGGATATCTCGCACGGACAGAGAAAGAAAGAGAAAGAGAGAGAGAGAGAGAGAGAGAAATTTCTCGTATCTTTCCACATTCTTTCCTTCCCACCATATCGACGAACCTACGCGCGACGTCTGACCTATATCATAAATTCAAATCTGAAGTTCGCTCTATTTCACCGTTTCGTTCCTTCTCGTCAATTTTTCTAAATTGCCTTTACTTTTTGTCGAACGATTATCTCTCGGTTTATCGGTGACTTCTCGTTTATCGTTTTTCTTGCAAAACGGTATACGGTATAGCTATACACGTAATTTCTCTCTTTGTATTCAATATTCTCAGAGCCGCGGAGCTATATCGAGCGCCATACTTCTGTTTACGAGCCCGCCACAATATAAGTGTAATCGCGGCGATATTTTCACGAGCATTAATCCCAACTGTACATTCATCGGGAAGCCAAGGATTAAAACAAGATTAAACACGGAATATCTCTATCCACTCGCAGCTATACACGCGGGAGAGCTCGGCGCGCGAGAGATGGAAGAGATCTCGCGATCGCGTCCTAAATCATCTCGGATAATTTCGCCTAATCTTTATGCCGGTAGTAAAATAATAATTCCCGGTAAGCGCGGGCGTATATATAGGTGGAAAATTAATAACAAAGTGGTAAACAATTTCGGGACGAGAGGTTTCATGTAAAAAATGTCCCGCACAAAAAAAAACACACACACATACAGTTACGTCTTGATTAATAGAACAATGAAAGAAACAAGAAAATTTTAATCGATCCTGCTTGCTTCTAACTTGAAAATCTTCATGAATTTATGATGGCAAGCTATAATTATTATAATAATTATACATATATGTATGTATATTATTATTATCTCAAGAAATCGACAATAGTTCCGTATATAATAATACTAAAATTGAATTAAGGTCGAAACTGAATACTATTATTGCGAGCATTATTTGAACATATATAACATATTAAACGCATAAATTAATATACTTGGAACGAGACGCTCTTGCAATGCATTGCGGATTTGAGTTCCTAGTAATATATCGTTGTTAGAATTTCAGAAGCATAACATTGCGGTTTTAACTATAGGGCGAGCGTGATTGCTCTTTCATGTATAACGATACTAATGGCCAATAATTCTGCAAATTAAAGTCTTATTAGGTTACCTGTATAGAATTTTTGTCTTATATTCTAATTTTCTAATTATAATTTAAATTGATTGCGATAGTCTTATGATTTTGGGTTTATTATAGTATTTTATAAAATTAACTTATCCTCTCTAGTAAAATTTAGATCATCACTTTAGTAAAATTCAGATTATGAAAATTTAATCACTAATTTGATTATATGTATTAAGTCACAAAGGTTTTATTAAAGAAACTTTAAGAGTCTTAATTCTAAAAAGGAGAGGGAAAAAATACTGCTTCCATTTATTTAGTTAAAAAATGTGCGTAAATATAATTTATCCGTATTAAAAACATGCATTTCAATTGCGTTACATCGGTAAAAATAAATATGAAAAATTCCCACGTAACTTAATAATGTATCGCAACGGGAAATACTCGCAATGACACATTTCTCCCCATTTTCATCCGATGCGCGACGTGAGAAACGTGAAAAAGAAATGTAGCCTACTCGAAAGCGGCGGAAAATAATGGAGTCGTAAACATGCTTAAATGAGACAGACAACAAAACTCAAGCGTGTTCAAACTCAAATTGTGCGCGAACTGTGAGCGGAGGCGAAAGCAGCTGAGAAGCGCGGAGGAATGGCGAGGTGTACGGGTTGTCGGGGTGGCGCATTCGTAAATGTTGCGATCCTCTGAAATCGGCTTAAAATATGTTACCGGAATGGCTACGATTTTCTCCGGAAATGTCGCTGTCATACGAATTGCCTTTATGCAGAGAAACCTTCATTAAAATTTTTCAACTTTAAAACTTCCAGTTAAATACGGATCTTGCATTTTATTTCAATATTTATAAAAAAATAATACTTTTTCGATTTGGTATATTTGTTAAAGTAAGAAGTTGTGTGTTTCATAATTTCCTGCATAAGAAAAATTGGTACCGACACAATATTAAGATACGTAAATGTATATAGAAATATTCCTATATTTATATCTTACATTTTATACTTTTCCCCATTGTGTGTTACGTTTAATTATTATTTCTAATTCTGATTTCTAATATTTAATATTTATTCTCATTCCTAATATGTGCTCTATTGTGCGCAGGGCCTAAGCTATTGTCCCTAATACCTACTATTCTCGTCCGTCTTTTCTCACGAGAGATATTAACATTTGTAACCGTTCGCTCTTGAAAAGCGTACGTGCGCTTTATAAAAATAACATGGCGAATAAAATCAAAACGTATAAACGAGAGATAAAACGGATGTGCCCGCAGTTTCGCCGTGCTATGAGATGCGGAGAACATCAGCTTTTACTGTACGTATTGCTCGTAGTTATAACCATTATCCTGTTGTGATGCGATCATCCTGTATATCCGCTGTTACATCCTTGTGACGCCGACCCTAATGGAAAGCACATTAGGAGGTATATCTCTCACCTCGTACGAGGAGGGTAAATGCGCGATGGCGGGAGAGAAGCTAGTGTTAGCCAACTCGGCAACGCTTCCGCGCAAGCGAGTGGAAACGTTACGATATCGTTCTTAAAGTCGCCTGTCCGCGTATTTACGGTTCCGCCGGAATAGACCGAAGATACCCCCTTAAAGGGGAACTTACGATTGAGAAAATGGAAAGGAAAAAGAGAATAGAGAGCTTTGTTCGTGTCCAGCAGGAAAAATTATCGCCACGAGATCGTCGCAATATTCGTTTATTATCCTCTCGTGACCAATTTACGTCGTCTTTAGCTGAAATCTCACGGGGTAATGAAGAATCTAAATTAAAACTTATTCTGGAAAGAAATTGTGTTCCTTCAAACATTGTCATTTTTTTTTCACGGAGTACAAATCGAAAATATATTATAATTTTTTTAAGGCTTGAATTAAACGCTTATATTATATTAAGAAAAATTAAATCAAAGTAACTAAAAGTAATTAAACTAGAATAGTTAGAATATTATAAAAGAAATTAGATCAGAATACATACAGATTATATTAAAATAAATTACAAGAATGGTTGATCGTAGGATAATTAGAACGGAAAAACTTGAAAATGGAATTTGCACACTTGTGGATAATAAAAACGCTTTAAAAAATTAATTACAAACGTAAACTAAATGTTGAATCGATTATTGAAATATACTATCCTATTAAAAAGAAAATCATTCTCAATTGATAGTCCCTTAATAATGTGACTGCTGTTGTTTACGCAAATTTACGCATAATTGCTGAAAGTATTAGAACCGGTGGACCTCGAAGACCTCACTGCCAGGACATAACCGACAAATTAATTTTCCTTGGCAATTCAATTACGGCTTAATTGGGTACGACGGAAATGAGACCACATTAAAATTGCAAGCATCCAGACGGAGCCGGAGATTTTCTCCGGATTTTACCTCATTCGCTTTCCCAACTCGAATGACCGGCGAATTTGATTTTCGTATGCGTCACCGACGTGTTTTCCGCCAAATTTGAATGCTCCGGAATAATTTGTTTCGTTTTTCCACTCTTATGTAAACAATTCAAGACAAACTTACTGTCGTTTGAATGTTGTATAATATATTATATATTTCAATACTAATAAGTTAAACCTAACCCAACACTAATTTTAAAAAAGTATATTCAACTATCTAAATTATTTTGACTCTAATATATCAACGTTTTGTCTTGAAACTCGGTAGAACTTACGAGAGCACGTATCCATTGTAGGTACATACAAACGCAAAAGTGCCGATACCATATCCTCTATACCTATCTATGCCATCGTGTAGATACACTTGCGCGGGTATTGACACACGTACGCACATGCACACTGCCGCTGGCAAACGAACACGTACACGATCGTCTCTTGATCCGTCGTTCCAGCCGCAGTTTGCTTAGCATTGCTGATGCACTATCCACTTCCGCGCGGAGAGTGAGATGGACATCACGGTAGAAGAGTGGAATACAGAGAGGGGGAGAGAGAGAGAGAGAGAGAGAGAAGGAGGGAGGCGGGAGGTCAGAGGAAGGTCCGAGAGAAGATTATGGATGGAGGAACGTCGGTGTCTGTGTTTGAGGACCGATAGTGGCTCGCGTTCTAATTAATAACGAGCCCCTCAATGCAGTCGCGGTTTTGCAGGCACCGTATGTGAAAGAGCTTCGAGGAATCGAGTAATCGAAGGGTGAAGAGTCATTACTCCGCCAGAAGGGGCGCGGGAAAACAGAGAGGATTGCAAACTGGAAAATTTCCACCGCTTTGTGAAACAAAATTTGTTGGATTTAATTTATATGTGGAAACTCGATAAAAAGTTAAAAGATTTTGTAGTACGACTTGAAATACAGCGATATCGTTAAATTGAATATCTTTAAATAGCTATAAGGATTATCAACTTTTAATAGCCATTTTAGCGTAATACATTATCAGAATTCTGAATTAATAAAGAAATTTTAAAACCATTTAGTGCATTTATCTATTTCTTGCATTTATCAATTTTGTAATTAATTTAACTTAATTAATCACCACTTTAATTTTACTTAATATGAAAGATAAGAGAGATAAAATACTAATTATTCTTTATTATAATAAGCAATAAAAAATCGACAATATCTTTATTAATCTAAATTTAAATATTATATATATAGTATAACATAATAAAACAGCTTATTCTGTACGTTTCACGATAATATAAAACAAATTATTAAATAAATTTTTATTTTTATATATTAATTATCGTTTCTAATGTTAATGCTTTTGCTTAGAATTAAAGTAAATTTAATTGATGCTGAATTACCCTAAATAAATCACTATCGAAACTGATCCTGGCGAATACCTCCTACACATGTAAACGCACACACGAATTCATGGGTATTTGAGCACGTAGACTCTCCCGTGCCTTTTTCGTTCGTGAGAAACATGAGGATTGAGGGAAAGGAAGGGTCGGCGGTGGGT
Source organism: Temnothorax longispinosus (assembly GCF_030848805.1). Taxonomy (NCBI): domain Eukaryota; kingdom Metazoa; phylum Arthropoda; class Insecta; order Hymenoptera; family Formicidae; genus Temnothorax; species Temnothorax longispinosus. Next base: position 13,936,595 of record NC_092368.1, read on the forward strand.
TGAGAGGGTTAAAATAGCGGTTACTGGCGAGCTTTCCCCGAGAAAGGCACGTCGAATAAATACCGTCGGCCGGACGGAACACCACCGATTGGTGGACTTGAACGATCGGAAAAGCCTCTGGCCCGCGCGCAGAGCACCCTCACTCTATTCTCACCTCGACGATGCTGATTCTGCATTCCTCCCGCTAAGTCCTATTCTTCTTGACCTCCGAAACTATTTCCGGTTACTCGGGAAAACGGAGGATTTTTCCCGTGGTAAGAGGAAGAGAGCCAAAGGGGATGAAGAAAGATGGTAGGAAAGGGCATCGACAGAGGTAAGTTTATTGTCGCTCTTTACCAATGCTATTATCTCGCGGCTTAAAGGAAGAAAATCGAGAAGAAATCTTAAATACGTATTGTGTGTAAGATGAGAAATTTTTCGACGATAAATTATAACGATACACGTACGACAGTAGCAATTATCATTGTAATTTAACATTGAGAGAAAATTATTTGATATATTTGCGATTATAATTGCCTAATAGTAAAATAATTATAGTTTTTATTTTTATTAGTAGTTATATTATTGCTATAATGTTAGTAAAAATAATCTTATGTGTATAGATTTTTCAATTATGGTAATTTTCATTATATTTATAGTATAGTACGACTTACGACTTACTATACATAAATCACAGATTATAGTGATTATATGCATATTAAAGCTGATAACAATAATATAGTATCGAGTAAGCTATAATTTGCATTGTTGAAATAATGAAAATGGTAGTAATTATTTTTTTTCTTCTCAATGTTAATGTCGAAAAGCCATTACAAATCATTATGCAGATCTTGCCATAAGAAGCAGACACTATACTGTGCGAAATTGTAAACGTAGCGGCTCGCACTTCTCCAGCTTTATCAAAAATTTTCTCGCGGATTTTTACAGAATAACGAATGATGGCAGCTTCAATATCTCTTACTGTTCTACGTACACCAGTAGAGCTTTTATTTATCCGCGGACACTTTATTTTACATTTGACTACGAATGGAAAGGTATTACAAAGCGGCGCTTTATTATCCGGAGGTTAATTGAGAGGCGCATTAAGTTTTGCCCAATTACATTAACTCCGGGTTAGTAAAAAAATATGCAAAGCTGGCGCGTGTAGTCTCTCTATGCTCGGATTAATTAAAATATACTTAAATGGCGTGCCGTTAATTTTCAACGGCTAATTTAATGCCCGCTTGGCCTCAGATTTAATCCAACGCCAACGCACACTCGCCCAGGAATGCGCGAACAAATTGCTTTCAAGCTCGCCGCCATATTCATGTTCCATAAAGGGATCGGACAATAACAAAAATTATAACGGGAGCGCGCAATAATAAAGGTGACATAAACAACGATATTAATAATAAATTGTATACGAGAAATTAAAATTACTAAGAAGAGAATTATGCATAAAAAATTATATAAAATTTTTGTTATAATTATTTGCCGTTCATGTAAACAATTTTATAAATAATTATTTTATAGATTATCGCTTGTGTAACAAAATTGTCGTATAAAATTTTCTGCGATACGCGTGTTATCAACATTTATACTAAAATTAATGCCGTTGTTATCACTGTTTGTGTGCCCGAACCTATTGAAAGTCATTTAATTTCGATAAAAATGCGACAGTTAAATATGCTTCTGTCAATGTGCCGAACGTAGAGCGGCGTAAGAACTGAGTAAACAGAAATTGCAGTATGATTGGGAACAAATTTATATCCGGGGTGGAGTTGTGTGTGTGTGTCTGTGTGCGTGTGTGAAATAAAGCGATCGTTCCCCGGCGTCTGTTCGATTTTCATGGAAATTATAATGGCTCGTCGCTGTTCCTCCGAAAGTGCCGTACACCGAAATTCCATGAAAATTCGTTTATCGCGAGCGGGCAGACACGACACGACAAAATTAATCGACGCCATCGACGCACTTTGATGTGGAATTTTAACGCTTTTTGCGCTCGATGTATTCCCGCTATTTGTTCCCCTCCAATCGGCTCTTTTTATTTTGCGCGCGCGCGAACAATTGTCAAATCGTAAAAAGGAAGTCGTTACAAATGACAAACTAATTACAACGTTCAACACGAGGGTTTCGTTCCTTCGCTTAAAATCAGAGGTTGTCTTTTTGATATTTATTCGCGATTTCGGATATGATTATTAATATTCCTTTATTACAAATACTAAATTTAATATTATTTCCAATAAAATATCTTTTTTAAATAATATATATAATATAGATAATTAATGAAAAGATTAAAAAATAATAATTATATATATAGGAGACTCTGAATTGCTATAAGGTTAAATTAGGATTGGACTAGCTAAATTGCAAGCTTGATCCACGTTGAAAAATAGGCCGCAAGTCCCATATCTTCGCGTTGCAATTTCAATTTCGCCTTATCTTCGTCGGTCTCTCTCGGTTCCCACGCCCGTGAATCACGGATTCGGAGAAACGCACGATCCACGTCACCGCCCGTGCCAATCGCGATCGGGTTCCAAATGTATCTCCTGCAAGATTGACACTTTATTGCGGTCGTATATACGAGATTAGGGGAGACGGCGCATTCCACCATTCAACCTATATGCTCGGACTTTCCCGGGCGCGCGTTACTTCTGGCGGAGCGTTACGTTGCGCCAATTCAATATGTGAACTTGTTGGATTTATCGGATTGCCCTTATACCCTCCCAAGCCTCGGCTGCTCGGTGACTCGTATTTGCGTCACGCTTCTTCTACAAATCGCCGACCTGGGCGAAATGTCGCATTTTGTTTCCTACCCCCGAACAAAGAACCCGCGCTTGCAGCACTGCACTTACACGCGCGTGCCGATCGCCAGCAATCGATTTCAATTCGCTTCTCAAATCGTAAGACGTACAATAGAATAGAGATCTTCGTTTTGATATATTAAGAAGGTCTTGAAAACCTGATGTTTTATTTTCCTTTAAAACGGCGCTATATAAATGGAACAAGCACAAAGTGTCTGAAACTTAAGGGCAATTAAATCAAAAAACAATGGAGCGACAATTAGTCATTCCATTTGCCAATTTGCGGAAAGTTCCGACGTTGTCTCTGCATTCACGGCGCGGGTATAAATTATTAACTTGACGTTAAAATATTGTTTCCGACGAAAAAAAGAGGAGTCGAAATGTTTTGGCTGTAATACGTGTACGTTTTATCGTCGACTATATAACGGCTATATAGTCCAACAGGTAGGGATAACTACTATAATCGGCTAACATGGCCGACCGGCACACGAGAATCGAAACCGTCGACAGTGGAACTGGCCGGAAATCGATTACATCCAACAGTAAATAAAATAAATCGACGATTTAAGCGGACGTAACGGCGCACTGCGGACGACATTAAATAGGATGACAGAATGTAGTATACAGAATACACGGGTATACGGAACACACATAACGGAGCAGCGCGTCGCGCGATGGCGCGGTGTTTTTTTCACGGCGGTTTTGAGTATTTTTCACAGCGTTTTTGTTTCAGTTATGAAAACGCAGTGCGTGATCGGCGCATTTACCGCGTTTCGTTTTAGCTGGCCTCCGATGCTGTTCATAAAACGCAATATCCGGCTTTACGAGGTGCTCAGCGCGAGAACGGCGCGGCCACGCGCGCTTCTAAATAATGATACAAAACTCGTTCGGCGTAGTTGATCATGGCGCCACCACGTGCGTTCCGGAAAAATCCATAAACGTCGCTTCGGTTTCGCTGGGATTACTAACGGCGTGGCGCCCCACTTAAATATCCCATCGAATCGTTAATTAAATGACACGCGTCGATCACCGGGTCATGGATCACCGGATCGATAAATTCCACCCGGACGCACGGCGCGAGTGGCGATCGCCGGCGCGCTAATGAATACGCCGAGCAAGCGGACATTTCGTTTTACATCAGGATCCGAACGATGTAGCATGATTTAATATAAATATCGGAGAGATATAGGGTAATAATATTCATTTTATGCGATACGAAACGCGTGTGGTAAATTGTTGAGTATGTAAGTATTTTGCGCAGATACTAAATAAAGCGCCGTTTAAACGCAGCAAATACTTTTCAAAGATATAGGAAGGATCTAACCCCTAACAGCAAATTGTATATTCTGAGAATGTTCAGAGGATATCATAAAGTATAAGATATTATAAGGATGTTCTTAGTATATATTAAGTACATCCTTAATATATTCTATAAATATACAGGATATTAATGCTGTAAGGAACGGAATCTTTTTTCAACAATATTTCTCAAAGAGTTTTTAATTTTCCCAGAAATTACTAAAGATTAATTATTTCAACATCTTTTGGATTTGTTCAATTCAGTTTCAATTAAGCAAGTAAAATTTTTATTTTCAATCGATTAAAACGTTGTAAGTGATTAGTGATAATAATGATTAGATAAAATAAATAATAGACATTTAAAATAATTGAATAAAAAAGGATCAACTGTATTCACTATTTTCAGTTAAATAACGCTACGAGAAACACTCGAAATGCTACTATCCACTTTAAGTTTAAAACAAGTCAATCGCGTGTAATAACCTGATTGACCAGATTAAATAATTGATTGCAAAGTTTTATTTCTATTCATCGCCGACTGTATATTTATTGCCAAAATCACGAATCCCATCGTGCGGAAATCCGTTCTATCCACAGTTTCCAATTAAATATCGCCACTAGGGATATCCGAGAGGTGCGACAGTTGATCTTTCCATCTCCGCCTGGCCCAGCCATCCAACTCTGCAGACGTGTCACTTGCAGAGATCGCAGCAGGTAAACGTACAGCGGGTGAGAGCGGTCGAAGCATCGACGTGGCACGGCACGGCACGGCGCGCGCGGCGCGGCGACGGTGCTATCGATCTACTGATCGTGTAACCGGCAGGAATCGATAACTAATACGCGAAGCCCGCCACCGGATGTTGCCTTGTTGATAAAGGACCGTCCTGTGCGAGCACCGGCGGCATCAAGGACGCCGCAGGAGGGCCGTAGGGCACGTGGCTACCGGCACATAATTGATTGGCATTAGCGCGCCTGATTGCCAGTCGCCCTCCTCTGAAATCGTCCCACGGGCTGCTTAAATACTGGCGTCCAACGTCTCTCTGAACCCGTGCGTTACGTATTTGAGCAGTTGCGACAGTAATCAGGCAATATGCGCGCGCGACGAAGGAAGATCAATTGGCGCGGGGGCTCGGGTTCGGGCTCGTTGACCGTTTTCCCATGATGTTGAATAATTCCGTGTACCGGGCTAATATACCGTACATAAACAACGCGAGTGTCAACGTTCAACGTAACATACAGATGAAGAATTAAATATTTAACAGCTATAAAATCATTGATTTCCTGAGAACGTTGTAAGATCGAAAATGAGAATCGGTGTCTCTGTGAAAAATAATCGATATTTTCGCTCACGCTCATGCGGGTACTTCTTATCAGGGACTGCGTCGATCCTTTGTTCAATCGTGAAAAAAAGATCACCCTCAACCTATACGAGCCTATGCTGGTTGGAATGCAAGAGACGGAGATCAATTTCAAGCGCAAAATTTCTCTCTTTTTTCTTAGAAAACATTTTCATTTATGAAAATTATTAGATAAATAAGTTGAGGCAAAATTACAAAACACAGAAAGTTGAAGTTAAAACGACGGTTACACTAAATTGGATCTAAAGTTTTATTAATTGTATTAAAAACCTATTGTTCTAACAAAATTCAGCTGTCATTAATAAGCATTTAGTGCAGGACGACAAAAGATAAACATTTTTAAGGTACTTTTAGCTAAGTCTATTAGCGAAAGTAAGGTACCCTGCTGAGTTTCAATAACATCATGTCTAGAATATTCTTGGATATTCTAGAAATTGTTGTAAGGCAGTATGTTAGGAAGTTGCCCCGTGTGTTAAGCATACTTCTTCTCCGAGTGAATGTTCGGGAACTTCTCTCACCTGAAGACAGTGCCTCCTCGCCAGCCAGCCTATGTGCTGAAGCTGCTGCGGGTCCGGAAGTGCTGAGGCCAGTCGTAATGCTTTCAAGGTGAGGGCTGCCAACGCCGAGTGCAAAGCATTGAACCAGACATTTGCCTCCGTGTTGTCAGCGGCTCTCAACCAGCATTCGTGGACACCGTCAGGCGAGTGTAATTCTAGGATACGTCCTTCTGCAACAAGAAAAAAATAAAAGAAAAAATAAAATAATATTCTATGAAATGGCAGAAATTGTCACGTAACTGTCGTTTTACTTTCTTTTATTTTTTATAAATGTAAGATCAATTGTTATATCTCGAACATGACATATTCTAAATTGTAAAAGACTCAAGCTCGTGTGTTTCACAATGTAGAAAGTTCAATAAATGAACAATCGAGAGATGTTAAATTCAAAAACAAAAATAGTTTAATAACTCTTAAATATACATGGTAGATTTGTATACATATTATTTTTCAAGTTAGAGGGTTTATTGACCCTCGAACTTTATACATAGCGTATTCTCATTTCTGGAAAACTTTTGAAATAAGTTTAATCTATGACAATGAAAATATCGCAATAAAAATACAGATATTTTTCTGATACAATTTTATGCTACGCCATATTTTATTCTTGCTAGAAAAGTTGAGAAAATATTTACAAAGCAATATCTTTATATACTCGTGATGCATTTAATTCTTAGATATAATTATTATATTTGTTACAAACTGAAATGTCAAATTTTATCATGGAAAACGTCCAAAGATACGAAAGTGATTCAATTTACAATTCTATTCTTGAAAAATCTATTTGACAATTTCGTTACGTCGAAATAGCCACTTTTTTCGTGAAAGTTGGGTTCCGTGAGTTGTACGTGGTAAAGGTGAGACAAGCGACGGCACTAGAATTGAACTTGCCTGGGCGTCGCTCCTGCTAGCTTATAAACCTTCCTCTCTTTTCGTTAACACGAAAACTTTAATACGTCTGACATAAATCGCGCGAGATCGGTCACGAAGGCCTCTGGAATAAGTTTATAATCGGAATATCGCCGGTTCTGGAGATTGTCTCGCTTCTCGACGTCCCACATAATTCGTCTACCATGCACTACAGGTCCGGAGAACTTTGCAATTTCCTGTTTAGCTAGTTTCTAGATTTATTATGCTAATACTAGACTTGTTTTTCAGCGCCCAATAACTACGCCACTGCAACTACAACCCCTTTATCGATCCGTAAAATATATTACAAATAAAACTTTTGGTATTTAGGATTTAGCGATTAAGCAGCAGTTCTTATGTTTTAAGAATATTTTACCACTGGGTAAATTATTATTAATAATTATCAAAATTTTTCACGTATAAGTTGTATGACTATATAAATGATAGACGAGAAAACATAATTTTCTAGTTATTTCAGCATTGTAAAATTTTAAATACTGATTAAGTATATACATATTCAATATATTATATAGAATATACACACAGAAAAATATCGTTCTATAGCCAAGAAAAGCAATTACTCATTTTATTTTATTTGGTTTGAGTAACAGTTTTCTTTAACAAAGAATATTTTCTTAATATTAGTTTCTTAATATACTCATCATAAGTATTAGAAAAGCTTATCATCATGTGCTTAAAAGAAGAATTTATTCTTCTTTCAAGTATATTTCGAAACTTTATCTAAGAAAAGCAACATAAGCTTGATTTGAATATTTACTGATTTTTTAGGTAAGAATATGAAATACTTGGCTGTAGAACGACATTCTTCTAGGTTAGGAGGTTTTCGTGCGCGGTCCGGAGGGGTACAGTTTAGAATATTGAAATTCCTGTCATCAGGTGGACTTAAACCCGGTTCCTCGTGGTTATGAGTCTGATACTTTATCACTAGGCCACATCTATGATTATATTTTTAGTGCTGCAGTATCTAGTTTTGACAGAAAGTGATTCATTAATTTCAAGTATATTCTGTAAACTTTATCTAAGAAAAGCCACATAAGCTTGATTTGAATATTTACTGATTCTTTAGGTAAGATTATGAAATACTTGAAATCAATAAATTACTTCTGTGAAAACTAGATACTGCAACACTAAGAATATGATCAGAGATGTGGCCTAGTGATAAAGTGTCAGACTCATAACCACGAGGAACCGGGTTCAAGTCCACCTGAAGACAGGAATTTTTATATTCTAAACTGTAAGTACTACCCCTCCGCACCGCGCACGAAAACCTCCTAACCTACATTCCACTTAGGAACTAAAGAATTAAAGAAAATTAAAAAAATAAAAATAATATTAATTGTAATCATCAAGAATACAAATTTTTTTTTTAAGTAAACGATTATTCTAGATGAATAAAATTTTTACTTGATTCAAATAACGGATAAACTTCTCTCAAGAAAATGTAATATCTTTATTGAAATATATGCTTCTCTTCCGTGGACTCTATATTGTAAGTAAACAAAATGTTCGTATTAATTTAATATTCTTGTTTCAAGTACTAAACTTGCTAAGATCTAGAATATGTTTTGAGTAAATGTGATACTTATGACGACTTTATGGTAGATTTGCTCATATATGAACTTATCAAATACTTGAATCAAGTAATATTAACTTGCAGGTAGTTTATATTTTTCTGTGTGTAGTATATAGTATTATATACTATTATATATAGTATTATATAGTATATATATAGCATATATAGTACATATAGTATTATATATTACATACTATTATACATAGTATGTACTATATAATACTAATTATATATACATACATGGATTCATAGTCATAGGTATATAGAGTATCATTACAATTATTTTCATGTAAACTTCCCTTTCGAACAAGTTGATAAACACTTTCGCGAGTCGAAATTGCAACCATTTCTTTCGCTCAACGAGCTTAGATTCACGTCAAACTCATCGGCATTTTGTACGGAAACATACCTCGACGTGCTCTTTTTTCCGATTCTGTGTACGCATTCTAATCGCCCTCTATCGAGAAACGGCGCGGAAAGTTCCGGAAGCGCAGCAAACTCGCGCTACGTGTGCGGAAAGGCGCGGCGGCCGTAAGAAAATATTGAATTTCCGATCAAAAGGAAATTACGCTCGAGTTAAAAGCCCCTTTATGTCACTCCCGTCTACTCCCGGCCTTCTCTCCGCCTAAAAAGAGGCAAACGAGACGAACACTGCAGCTCTTGCGAAAGAGGACAGAAACATCGGGAAACGTAGCGTGATGTTGAAATGATAGGATCACGTGATTAATGCTTTCTCTCATCTATTTTATTGTAAAAGGGAATTTAATCGATCAAAGTGTACTCCCGTTTAATCCTGGTAGCGGAAATTGGTGTATCATAAGTTACCATAGCGTTTCCCAACAGAAAATTGAATCATGTAGCGCATAACGAACCATACCTGCGACTCAACATTCCACAACTTTACATTCGAGTTAGAAACGGTTAGAAACAATGTTAACCAAAACTGAATACAATTAAAGTGAACTTCCTCCGGAGTATTTTATTTTAATCTCACTGACGAAATTGAAAATTCGATTACATCGATTAGAGTCGTATGACTTCTTTGTGCATTATGGTGTTTAAAAAAATTATTCCTGTTAATTGCTGCCAGAGATATAAGATAGTTGTTTGTAACAAATGAGCTTATCGCGAAGCTTATCCCATCCGGACGCTCAAGTGTAAATGTATTCAGTAAAAGAACTGAAAATAATTTTCCAGAAACACGACTAACGCCGTGAAATCGTGCTATCCGGCCGAGCGCGGATTCTTTGCCAAAAACTGTCTACTGTAATTTCATCTGGCTTACGCTACGCATATACATGTGAAGAATACCACTTATATACAATATAAAGTGGCACCGTCTCTATATAGATTTCATAAAAGATATAGAGAAGTTCAAATGCAGCATCCAATCTTCATCTTATCTGAAAGTTATACGTCGCATGATTTAAAGAAAATAAAATAGGAGCGAGCAAAATATTTCTCCATCAAAAGTAGCATTCTATTTCTATATCTCTCGTCGGATCTTCGTCGAGTCGAGCGCGTCAATGTAAATATTCACATTCCGAAAGTCCAGCCATAGATAGGTATATCTCTTTCGCGAATAATTCAGTACTGGTGAAATTAACGCTAGGTATTTGTCAATCGCGAAACGTGCCTTTTCACGTTTTTCGTATTTATTACGAGGAAGAAATTTTCTTTGCGGTTTTCCGCATACGGTGCGTGCCTTCTCGCCAGAATGCACACTCTCGTAAAATCTATGGAAAATCGCTTGATTTGCGTCAGACAGAGCATCGAAAAACCGTTATGCTCGTTAGAAGTGCAAAAGAGAAGGAATATACGAGAAGAAAGGATGCAACCATAATTGTAGTGAAATGTAAAAACTTTCACATCTGGAAACAAAATAAAATTAAACTTACAACTAAAGATAATTCCGACTTATATAGCTTAGCATTTTATTAAAATGGCAAAGTGAAAGAAAAACAATAATTAGAGAAAATAGTACACTGATGACTGAGAGACAAAAGTAGTTGCACTTACTACAATTTCACTATAATTTTTAGTTATTTTCGATACCTACTACATTTTTATAGTTGTCATAGCTTTAACATGCATTCATTCAACTATATACTTGGTTTTATATACCTCTGTGATTTATGTATAGCAAGTCTATAAATATACTACTATAAATGTGATAAAAATGCATGCGTGCACCACACCCAGATAGCACACAATATTCTATGAATATTCTTACAAAGTGTGAATGTTCTTAATTTTGGAATACCTATTCGAATAAAATATTATATAAATATACGTAAAATGTTACAATAAAAAATCGTATATTTATAATAGAGAAAAACATTTTTAGAATATTCGTTGAGTTTATTTATTGCATATTTTAAGTTAAGTTACCATATTCGTATAATGAGCGCTACTTTTTGTCGTTCGTCGTCATGCTTTGCCGTGCCTTTTTGCCGTGCTGGTACGTGCATAATAAAACATCGTTTTTGGGCCGATATCACAGTCTCCGATTAACATGATCCTCCGATTAAACTCATTCTGCATCTCTTTCTAACTGTCCCCCTAGAAAGAGACGAAGAGTGAGTTTAATCAGAGGATCATGTTTTAATCGGAGACTGTGATATCGGCCCTTAATCAGAGGTAATTATCTTTTTTCCTTTATTAATTCTGTTCTATGAAACATTAAATAAGGTTTAAGAATATTTTTTTATATATTTTTGATAAAATTTTTCACATCCTTAAGGTGATCCTAAAGCCGTGATCCTAGCCGGTTTTTTTCAGTTTTTTTCTTAGCACTAATCTTTTAATTGGCTTTATAGAAATGCAAAATTCTTGTCTAGAATTAAAGTACGCATCAAAATCTAGGTCATGGTGGTCGAATTTATATCGAAAACGAAAAAAAAATAATATTTTTTGTTATACGTGACGACCACCACATATAAATTCGACCACCATGACCTAGATTTTGATGCGTACTTTAATTCTAGACAAGAATTTTGCATTTCTATAAAGCCAATTAAAAGATTAGTGCTAAGAAAAAAACTGAAAAAAACCGGCTAGGATCACGGCTTTAGGATCACCTTAACAGTTCGTTAAGATAAAACTCTTTAGAAAATTTAAGGTTATACTTGAAGAAAGTCGCACAAGTCGACGTCTATGTCTCAAGGGCGTCACATGTTCGTATCGCGTTCCATTTAATGCGGCGGCCTATTGCATCGGGCATTTTTAGTGTATTACTGGACTTTAGTTGGGTTACTTTCTCGCGTTTACAGTCGAGCAGTTAGTTTTTAAAAGAGTGTCGTCGAAATACATATCGCTTATCTCGAACACACGTGTTCGTCCAAAATAAGTTATTGTCACCACCAAGTGCAAATTCCGTTTGCCCTTCCTTAATATTCCTGACGTCGCCGAGGTTTCTGATGGTGTTATACCAGATAACCTCTCCGCTTTAAACCAACAGCTTATATTTCTTTTCTTATTCTTATTCCTATTCTTATGCTAAATTCTCTTTGTCGGAAGTCTTTATATTGCAGCGTTAAATAAGGAAGCCTTATTAATATCTACATCTGCAGATAATTATATTTTGTAATATTTCCTGCGCAGAGTACACGGAGATTGAGATACGAAGCATTATATATTATATAGAGCAAGTACAAATCAAAAACTTTCTTACTAGTTTCACTTCTTATTTCTTTCATTGTTATGTACACATGTAATTGCCAGGGAAAATCCTATAATTATTCTTCTGCAGTTTGAAAAAATCTTTCTGTTTTACTTTAAATTTAACTTACTTGAATTTCTTTTTTCGATTTCAAATTATATAGTACTAGCCTTATATTGCAGTATAATAGTATTTTGCATATAAATTATAAATAGTATTGTAAATAAGAATACCTATAAATGCAAAAAAATTAAAATAAAAAAAAATAAACGAAATTAATTAAATTTGTGTATTTATTAATTACGTATAAACCAGTTCTTTAATATATCTACATATTCCAATAATCACAGTTGTTCTAAAAAACATGGAGTTGTCCATTTTCAAAAGCAGTTAAGTTTATCTTTTTTATAAGGAAGACGAAAATTCGATAAAATACAATAGAAATTGATAATGTATAAGTGTTAAAATTAAGAAACCGATAATATCAGTTAAGTAATAGATGATATTAACACTCTAACATTCTCATGTTGTATTATTTTCTAACTAATTTTTTGTTTTTCTTGTAAAATAGGTGAAATTAATTTAGCTGTTTTGGAAAATAAAAACTTATATGGTCATAAAATAGGGGTAAACAATACAGTTGTTGGCCATTCTACAATGATTGGCCATATCTTAAAAAATTAAAAATTATAAAGAAATACTATTAAAATGTTTAAAAGTGTTTCTCTTAAAAGTGTATTAAATATTTTATATTTATAATAAAAAACATTTTAATAGTATTTCTTTTATAATCCTTAATTTTTTAAGATGTGCCCAATCATTGTAGAGTGGCCAACAACTGTACTGTTTACCCCTAATTATTTTATGTGCTATGTAAATATATAGAATGATCTATAAAACATTCTGTGAAATATCCTATGCACATTTATAAAACATTTTATTTAAATGCTTATAGAATATTCTATAAATATGCATACAATATTGTATAGAATATTCGATAGATTATTCTACTTATATTAAAAAAACATTTGAAGTAGTGCCATTAGAATATATTATAAAGATACTGTAAATATATAAGATTGACTTATAGAATATTCGAAATATTCTTGAAAATTTTTCATAGAACGTTCGTAGAAATGTTTAGTACTATCTGGCACGTTCTTTGTGTTTTATTTTTACTTCCCATTTACATTTTCACGATTACGAGTTCCCTCAGTTTCTTCATTTTTATAATTTTTCGATCTTCTCTTATATACAGGCCTCGGCAAAAAACTGTAATGTTACACAAACGCATTTTCGCCTGCACACACTTGTAGGGCGGCTTCGCGGCGGAAGGGTCCTTTCCGCAAGACGAACTGCTTCTCGTCTCGGCGAACAAGATTGCCAAGATCCGCGAAAAATCTGCAAGGGCCTGATTCGCTCTAAAGAGCGGAAGGACGAGGGTGCAGGCGTTTGGGTAATAAAATGTCGAAGGCGACAAAGGCGGCGAAAGGACGAAGAGCAAGAGCTGAGAAAAACGAGATGCCCGCAGTTCCGCGCGCGACGGTAGCTCAAAGGAAATCGAAATGCGCTCGCGCGTCATTTCGTTACCTCCGCTTTCTATTCCCTTCCTCCCACCTTCGCCCTCGCGCTTTTCCCCGGGTGCGCGATTTCCCTTCAACGTAATTTTCCGGACATTCGATCGACCGGATTTCGCTTTCGTTTCTTGTTTTGCGCTTCGTATAACCTCCGCGATTTCTCCAATTTGCTTGTCAAGTACCGAAACGTATGAGCGATGAGAAACAAGGACGAAGACAGAAGCGATTCTGCGGGGGAAAAAAAAACTTTCGTTTCATCGTCCAATACATTTTTTAATTTAATTTAAACTCCGAACTTTAAAATTCTTTTCCTGAACATTTCTTAAAGCTTCGCATTAAAGCAAATGGAATCTTCGCGATCCATTTGCCGCATTACCTATCACTGTTTTCAATTAATTAACTATTTTTTTCCACCGAATTCCACGAGATACGGGATCGCTGATGAAAAGCTGATGCGAGCGATAATGCATGTTGACGCATGGTTTATTACTGTTCATTTGATTTCATGCAGCGTTAATAACCGTGCCGCTTATAACATCATAATGTCATCACGTGATACAAAGTAATATGCGCGCAACCCGTGCCTAGTTACATTCTATAACGTTCAATCAACGGAATCCTACGTACTTATTAACGGCATTATCGCGGAATCGCACGTACCTATTAATTATATTACCGAAGCAAATAATCATCAATGTAATCGCCAAGCTTGCGTCGCGTCGTAACACCCATAATGTTATGAACTTAACGCCACATTGCCAATCATTCCGCTTATCTATCTATTTACGTACGCAGTATTACTTTCGCGAAAACGTTTGCATGTGTTCCAAAAGCTGGGCAAGTTAAATAAAATTTGTACGATTCATTCTTATAATAGTCATTATTAAATAAATCTAGATTAAAAGTTATATAATTTACGATTGAAATTAGAAAGATTTCTTTTGTTGGTCTTACTTTTATAATAATATTTCTTTTTATTTTCCGTACATATACATCCGTCATCAAAAATTCACTCATCCGAGTCTACGGAGACACAACTCGTCGCTCGCTTCAACCAGAGCAGCCGGGAGCATCGATTCTTCTTAGAAAGAAGAGGATACCCATCGCTATAAAGTTTGATGGACCATCCGGCAGCAGGACGCCGACGTCGCTAACAACAACGACAAAGGTGGTACACTCCAGCGTGCTGTTCCGGGGTCTCTTTATGCGCGCTTAATGCATTTTTAAAGGTTGGAATATCATAAAGACGAACCTATAATAAACCTGTGCGACGGTGGCGCAAACTCACCACCGCCGATAACCACCCAGCCTCGTCCGCGGTGTCCCGCTTTCTCAGCGTCTCGCATCGCATGCTTCAATGTCTGCTTGCGGGGGAAGGGGAGGGGTTCCGAAGACAAGGGGGCTGTGGAGAAGGTGACTATGGAGGATGGAGCTGTGCTAGCTGCATTATAAAGGAAAGTACCCGGAAGGGGGTCTTCGAGAGGGTGAGCGAGATGTTAACAGCCAGACAGCATTGTCGTCAAACCACATCCGCGTTTTCTAATCAGAGGTACTCATTCCCCCATGAGAGTTCCCTTGTTGATCCCCCCACAAGGGAGATCGAGGAAAAGGCAATCCAAAATATTAAAACGTTCCATAGTGCCTGTTAGCCCTCCGAAAGGATTGACGAAAAATATTTTATACTGGAATTAATTTAACACGAGACAACTAAAATCATATCAAACTATACTTATATACTGTCTACTAGTTTTTATATATTGATAAATAAATTGCTAAATTTGTGATTATTTAATTAAATTTGTATATACAATATATAAATAATTAATTGTTCATACAATAATAAAATGTTAACATTTCTGAAGATCGTTCGTTTTAAAGTGTAATTTACCTACCGTTTTCAACGCTCTCAAAATTTCACTGGAGCACTGTGTCTGTAGTGTAAACAGAATAGGTATCCTATAACGTGAATTAAGCCTAAGATCTTTACATCTTAACGCGCCCTCGCGTCGCGCAAACTATTTCCCCGGCGCGATTATTCATTAAGAGAGACAACGGCAACGTATTACACCGTCGTGTAATGCCGGGACGACACGACGAGAGCGAGTTACAGCGCGCGAATCCAGCCACGATGTCGGCACCGGCTGGCGTTTCCTTCCCTCACGGTTGAAGAGCCACGCTGATGCAATGGCGGCTTCTTCAGGGGGAAACTGTGCGTCAGACAAGCTACACACGATTCTTCATGCCGTTTGCATTTAGGACGACGCAAACGGTCCTAAAACGACGACGAAGACGAAGACGAAGACGACGACGACGACGACGACGATGATCCGCTTCCCGAAGTTCCTGCTGCGGGAACAATCGGCCTGAACGGCGGAACTTAGATTGCGAGAGTAAGCTGATGTTACGGAAATTGAACTCCTGAAGAAGGATGCGTATCTTGAGGAGACCGCGACCATGTAATCGGCGACGTCGCGCAAATTTTGCGTTAATTATATAGAAAGGAACTGATAATGTTTTACAACAAGCAGAGAATCCTCTTCTAAAAAGGAGATGTGAAGTTTATTGTTGCCGCTTTTCCGCGATGCCGATTGGTTCTCTTGCTGCGCTTACTTCATTTGCAGCTGTCATTGTATATTTTGACAGTTGTGTATAATAGGGTTAATAGTGAAATGTTAAAGATAAATAGCGCGCGCGTAGCGCGCGTCTGTAGTGTCTAGTTAATTATAAAAGAGAGCTTGTCATGTACACCACATTCCTAAATTCAATTGACAAACTTCAATAAATCATGAAGGAAATTAGAATTATTAATGTATTTTACTTTAGAAACACATGTCCAGAGAATCGTGTAACGTAAAAATATAATAATACAATTTTGTTCTCAGTGGTAACAAAATAATTAATAAACAGTCAATTAGAGTAGAGAAAAGGCAATTTACAGTCCAGGCTGAACCTTTGTTAGCCTAATAATAATATTGTGTGAATTTTATATACTTTTTTTCCAAATAATTGATAACTTAATATCTAGGAAATTTAAATTTTCAGAAAAAATTATTTCGGCGCAACCATTAATACTAAGATTATTCGGATTAGAGCTTTATTATGGCTTCAATGCTCTAATACAAATGATTAAGGTTCTTTGTTAAACTCATTTGTACTGAAACTTCAATGATACTATTGGATAGTTTCGAAAGGATTAAAACAGTCCTTTCCCAATAAACTAAAGCAAGATTTACTGAATCCTCAGGCAGCGGTCGTTTCTGGTAAATCTTCTCGCCTTCCCGGCAATGACGACGTCCTTTAATTAGAATAAAGGATAATTGTCTGGGATAATTAAAGGGATTACCAGCATCCGACAGAAAAGATTCGGGGTACGCCGCAAGAAGTAAATTCCTCACTTTTCGGTTTCGTATACGATTTTTTCCTCCAAAACATTTTAAAGCTTTCACACGAGCGTTTTAATTCTTCTACTCTCTCAAAAGATTTAAGAATCTATTTTAGCTTTCTACTTCAATTTATTGTCTGTCCAAAATAATCTTAAAAATAAAATATACACTCCTGAAATAATTGTTATTTCCTTTCTAGAATATTTACAAAGTACACGGCATATAAAACTAACAAAACCTGACAAAGCGTCTCGCATAATTTTTATAGAATTAAAAGGAAATTATTTATTTAACAAAATGCTACAAGTTAAAAAGTAAAAAAAGGGAATACAAGCATTACGCAAGTTTATATCAGTAAAAATATTTTAACTTAATTTTCCCCTGTCTCTGGCGTTATGCTTTCATCAAGAATAGACCAAAATGATACAGAACTCATTTTCCCGCGGTGGGTGCACAACTCCAAACTTACTAAAACTTGTCTTTTTCCGGTGGATTAATTTTAGGCAATGCCGGGGCATTCGTAACTCGCTAGACGAAAATGCGCATTAACATAACTCCGCGAATCTCGAGTTGCACTCTGTGAAGTGCAACTCGCAATCTAGTAAACCAAGTATGAGGATAGTATAGTCCGTCCTCTCCCTCCTTACTTATTTCGGCGAGCGATTAATTAGAAGTTTACTTCTATCGGGTAAACTTGTAATTAATTTTAGTTGATAAAATAATGGAGCTATATCGATGCGTGCTGATCGTCGGGAATACCTGTAGATACCTTTGACGATGAGGCGTATCACAACATTAATTAATTTTACGCTGTTGAAGACGGCTGCTGACGAAGACCGCTTTTATGGATCGCAGGGATTAACCGCAAGATGCCCGAAGAGACAACGGCGATCACGGAAATGGAGATTAGATATCCCCGAATATTATTTTCTTCAACGACTGTGATAAGAAATATTGTAAAATTTATTATAGGAATATATTAATAGACGTATCTTACAAGAAAAATAATTTTTTATTTATATAGTACTCGAATATTTATGTAAATATACATATAATATAACCCAACATTTTTATTCAACCGAAATTGTATATCACGTTAATTATATTTTATATACGTCGGGTACTATTACATTAATTAATTTACCTCTGTACCTCTAAATCCTTGCTTCGGTGATGTCACAAAGAACTGGACACGAAAACATTCTTGTACAACAACGCAAACACGCGAAATAAAATACGATGCGTTACGGGACGCGAAGAAGAGTAAGAACGAGCAACTGCGAGGGGACAAAACAAGAAAAGAAGGAAAGAGAATTGGGACGGGAGGAGAGTTGGCCGGCGCGACGGGAAACAGTAAAAATTTGCATCACAATCGTGGATAGAAATAATTACGCGAGAAGCGCGCGAGTGCAAATGGAAGGGGTGGCGCAGATGCGAATGCGGATGCAAGAAGGGGTTAGAAAGGCATGTGGGAGGGGGGGAGGAAGAGATAGAGAAACGACTAGCCGGAAACACGACTAGAAATTCAGATACGAGGTACACACCGAGAAGGCAAAAAAAAGGACAACGAATATTCAAAAGGGGGGAAGCCGAATCTCCCTGTTTATATAGAGTACGAGAAAAAAAAATAAGAGAAAATGAGAGAAAGGAAAGTTTGGCACATCGCACATGGAAGGTAGACACTCCGACGCTGTAACAGTAATTCGAAGCAGATAGATCCAATAAAAGAATAAAAGCTCCTAAACCGATGTATAAAAGTTAAAATACAAGTTGGTCCAAGTTGCAGAAAGCTGTAATCTATTGGATGAATCCCTTGCTTTATCGATATGTGTAATTTTTCTTAAAAAATAAGATATCCGATATCAGAATCGCGAATATTCGCGAACAGATGTTTACTCAATCGTTAGAAAGAGTGGAGAAATGTCTTTTGTAATTGCTTTGCCTGCGGGTCTTAGGGCGAGTTTCACGATTGAAAATGGTACCTAAATTCAAACCGGGAACGGTTTGGCAGTTTAGCAGTATTGCTATTGATGCTCGTGTGCTTTTGAAAGAATCTTCAAACCCTAACATAATTTGCTTTTTAAATACAGACACTAGATGCTTTCCCGAGTATACATAGGAGTATTTTCGATTTATCGAAATCTCATGTTATTAAATGATGATAAAAAATCGATATTAAACATATCACATTTAATATTTACATATTATATAGCTATAAAATGTTTTTATATATTATCCCCGAGATTTCCAGCGAGAATGTGCGGCGAGATAATGGTGACGGAATGGGACAATTTAAGCCAACCAAATTCATATTGCCGCAGAATTATGTCTAATATAATTATAGAACAATATAAAATTAAACCCGGATAAATTTTCTTTAAATAAATATAAATTGGAAGAAATTTTTGACATATATGTAACAAATACAACAAATATTTTTTTTTATAATAACCACAAATAAAACTCGAAATGTCTTACTTATAATTGATGCTGTGTAGGGTAGACCGGGGCACGTTGTCACGCGGGGCACGTTGTCACTTTGGCTTTATTTAAAAAACTAATAACCGGAGGGCAGCACCCGTCATTCCCAAAACGTGTTAGTGTATGCCCATCTTTGGTGTGTTTACAGTCTTGAGATTGCGCCAGCCGTGTTGACGTAAAATCAAATTGAAAGTTTTTTGCGACCGTAAGTAAAATTTTATTGTCTAATATTCAACGTACTGGACATGAAGCTTATGTTTTTTCAGAATAGACCTTTATATTATCTTAAAGTATGTACTTTTACCTACCGCGTGCAGTACCTAACCTTACGAATATCTCAAACGTGTCGGACATGAGGCTGTTTGAAGTAAAATAATGCCCTCGGGGCACGTTGTCACGAATTTGATGGGAATCTATTGCGAATCTTCGGATGACGATAACGAATAAAAATATTTTATGTTTAATCACCGACATGATTATAAAAGAAAAAATGTTTATCAATAAGTTGCGCATTCGAGTGGAATTCTTGCCTATTTAGATTAAGACGAAAACTTCGTGCTTTTTGTACTTTTTTGAAATAAAATAAATGTTTCTGTGAAGGATTTTACTTTTTTACATTGCAGCGCACTATAATATATTGATATTTACGTTGTATACAGTTTGGATTACATTTTGCATGCAATTACATTTGATGTGACAACGTGCCCCGGTCACGGGGCCCGTTGTCACAAGCGACCTGTCGTTATTTATTGTTATGTAACAACTGTAGAGTAACAATCACACAAAATTCGTTACTGTCTAATTGAAGCTGAGGGTTCACTCGAAATTTTGGCATATCAAAGTACTCTTAAATATTGAATGTAAAAAATACAAAAAATATTGAAAAAAATGTGTGACAACGTGCCCCGGTCTACCCTACATAAAATCCGGAGAAAATAAATACCCATTTTTTTTGTCTTTGATCTTTAATCTCATTTAGATCTATCAATTCTTTTTACATACGGCTTATAAAAGTCCTGATTTTTTTATTTAGTATTCACACTTTTACTCTTTTATAGATCGTTTTCTGATATAAGATATCCAATGCGGTGCTGAAGCTTTTGGTGAGCTTCTTCCGAGCAACATTCTACATGCTTATTCCAATATCCGGCCGTGCGAAAATTCAAACCACCCGCCAACAGTGTGGCAGCGATAACGCGCGAAAGCCGATATCGCTCTGCGGCGAACCGTTCGCTCTGACCTGACCGATATTATCATCGCCGCATCGGTGGTGCACGTGAAGTTTGTTTGATTTGTTTCGCGTGGGTGAAATTATCGGAATGCATATGACTGCGTATTGATGCGAGGCATGTCGATAAAGCAACATACGCCACATGATCAGTTCTGTCTCGCCATTGTAGAAATTTATTTAAAAAAATAAACTCCAAGCTAATATCATGCAACTTTAACAAATGTTAACAAACTTCAAAATTAATAATTCATAATAAACCAATAAATAAATTCTATCGAGTTCTTGATTTAAATATTAAAACGATAGAAAGAAATTGAATATTAAATCGAGAGAAATAAAATAAATGGAGTGACGAGTTTAGCAGAAACTCGATCACCGAATTATTTTTAACTTCTTCGGAGCAGTTTAATTTCAATAGCAGAGTTTATGAATTTATAGATCTGAGAGATGAGTGTAGAATTTAAAATTAAAAGTTCCAAAAATTATATATCCCAAAATTTTACTTAGCAAACTGTACAGTCACTTTTAGTATTAAAACATCAATGTTTAAATTGCGAATAATTAAATTTCTGACTATTTAAATCTTAAAATACTTTATGTCCCAAAGAATTAAAAAAAATATATATTTGCAAATCATAAAAATTGCCTAATTATACTCTGTTGCTTTCGTTGCCTCAATCAAGTTTGAAATTCAGATAACTGACAATAAGAAAGTTCTCGACAGAGACGTGCGCGAATAATACGGCAAAATATGCATCAAATGTGTATCAATATGCGTCAAATACGGCGGTCATGTCTGAGAAATTAATGCCTGGAGTAATTCACTTTTATTTGACATTGGGACAGTTTGAAACACTTTTTCCAATACTGTTTTTACGGAGATCCTCCGCGCAATCCAATTTGCCCGGTTGACAGAATAGCAATTTGGCGTGATATATCTATTTCATAATATTCACGACACGGTTTTTCCGCGGCCGCGATAATTTAGTTTTGCACCGTTGGACTACAAAAAAGCCATCTCCGGCCGGCAAATAAAGCGCACGAGCGCGGAATACAACAATGGCTAGCGTCGCACAATGAAAACTGCCGTTGTTCCTCCCTTGCTTCCTCCCCAAAACGGTTCGACTTACAAGAACAACTCTGGACCGCAATTGCTTTCTATATATTTTAAAATCGTTGCATATACTCGCGGAAAATAAACGACGCCGGATAACAACGGATCCGAAGTGCGTTGCGTGGTGGTTCGAGGCATATTGCTTTTATCTAATTCTACCATCTTACGACATGTCGTAAATGTCGAAATAAATGCAAGACAAAAGACACGTTCTCTCTATACGTTCTAAACTAGCGGGTTACTTTTATAATCGTGATATAGGGTGCACTTTGCAGGCACTTATAGCGGGCGCTTTATTCGAGGACATCGCGTGGAATTAACGGCATGGAGAAATCTTATTAAAATCTATATAGGAAAGCGTGCGTAAACCCGCGCACACCGGACATCCCGGGCATCCCCCCATCAGAAAATGGCGAGTGTGGATAACCACATAGGTGTTTTAATCGAATTACAGTAAGTGGGACGGTACGGCATTACGCAGTCATGTGCGACTCGTCGCGCTAATGGAGACCTCGAGCTTAGAGTGACCCTAGAGAATAATGATCGGGCAAGCGCTCTCTCGGTGATTATTGATAGGATACAAGCCATTTCCTCCAAAACCTCCGAAACAAGCGGACAAATATAGCCGAAGGCTATAGAGTGCTATACATTCGTCAAACGTTAAAAATAATCGTAAAATAGAAAAAATTATACTTTAACTTTTAGGGCTAAAATATTTATCATTAATCATATCAAATAAGAAATTATAACAAAAACTCAAATTTATAATCAATTCAAATCAATTTAATTTCAAGATTGCCTCTTCAAGAATATTTCAAGAAATTGTCTCAAAGTTTTAAAATCACATGAATTTAAAACTAAAAAAAACATATGGATCTAAATCACTTGAACCTAACCTCACCCCCGAAAAAAATAGATACGCATTCATTATTTAAATAGGCTTCTTCAATATGTTCTAATTTCGTGAACATTAAGAAAGAAATAATTTTGTATTTCTTTTCCACAGTTCGGTAAATTAATTTGTGAATATTTTCATTTACGGCATTAAAAGCACTCTCTTTAGATCACAAGTAAGTTGTCAAAGAGGACAGCGAAAACCTTTGAACTTCTCTCTCTCTCTCTCTCTCTCTCTCTCTCTCTCTCTCTCTCTCTCTCTCTCTCTCTCCCCCCTCTCTCTCTCTCTTTTTCTCTCTTTCTCTTCACGAGTAGACGCGATTTGATACGAGCGGACAGAAGCGAGTAACGAGCGCATTGACAAAATATTTACCCTTGCCCCGGCGACGACGGAACGAGAAGAGAGGTGCGCGAAAAAAAAAGCATTCCGATGCTCCGCTCGTATTTCAACGTAAACCGCCAGCACGTTTGATACGCAAATTCGCGTACTTTCAAATGCTCGGCGGTATCGATCGGCGTCCTATCGAACTCCTTTGAGGACGAACGGGGGGTAAACGTCGGAAACTTTACGGGAATACGTTACTCCTCTTTTCCTCGCGCGCAAGCTTCCGCCGATAAAACCGGCTTACGCTAAACATTTCCGTTGAGGAATCATTTCGTTCCACCGCCCTTTTTACGATCGCAAGAGATAGACAGAGAAGAGGCGAGGGGAGGGAGGCGGGATGAGAGAAAAAAAGAGATTGAAATCGCGGTCGATAACACGGAAGTTACGTCGATGTCGATGAATCGTTGCGAAAAAATAATTTGATGCAGAGAGATTGGTAGAGTCATTTAGCACAAAAATTGTCTACGCTAGTCAACGCTAGAAAACTGCAAATATAAATTATATAACTGCACTTTATGATCCTATAAGCTATAATACTAGAAGCATTATATAAAAAAAAAATTATGATCGATTTATTAATTTCCAAATGTTCATAATTGTCTAATTACTTTCTAAACAATATTCAATATTTTTCAAGCATGCCTGATAATTTATTAACATCTACATTTTATAGAGAAATTTTCAAGGAATTCCAATTATCCCACCAGCACCTGAAGTATCAGTTTGCAATTTGTGCTAACTCGCCGAAACTATTCAAAAGCGGCATCAAAAATATGTATGTGCCGAAACGTTATGTAGATATATAACTAACTCGATAGTTCATCTTCGTTATTATATTTCAATTAAACTGATAAATTCTTCGTCTTCCTCTTTCGTACAAAGACTTGGAGACTTTCTCGCTTTAGAATTGATATCTCTCCTCTTTCCTGATCAGTTTCTGGCCACTTTTTTCTTTTTCGAGCTCTAGCGGCAGTACAGCGCGCTAGATAAAAAAAAAACCGATGAACAATCTCTGTTGAAACTCATCCCGTGGGATCGCACAAGCCACATGGTCGTCACGACATCGATTACATTTCCTCGCAAACAGTTCTCGCCGCAATAACGTCGTCTTTCGAAAACTCGCGTTAGCATTTCCGATCGAGTTTCCGCGCCAGATGTCAAAGGAAGGGATAGCGTGCCCCATTCTATCCCTTCCCGCGCGTTTTCCCCCCCCTCTCTCTCTCTCTCTCTCTCTCTCTCGCCCAATCTCAGGGGAAGTCAATTGGAATCCAGGGGAGTGCACGTGGCATCGTGGGTTAGCATTTCGAAGATAATTAGGCACGCCAGCTAATAACGGGACGCGAGCGAGCGTGGAAAACAATACCAGATGTCGTCGTGTTTATGGAAATTCATGTTAGGTCGGATGGCGCGTTAGGGTCGAGATAACGCTTGCAAATCGTATTACATCGAGCCCTACACCAGTCACCCCCCGTGCCACGCTCGTATATGTATACACGCGGTATCTGCTAGGTGTGACCTCACGAGCGTCAGAGCGTTGTAACTAACCTATAGCAATGTCATCGGCAACACGCGTCCAGATTCTCGATATGCTAAAGAAATAAATTAATATATAACGCTGTTAAATGTTAAGGGATGAAATTTACGCCAATGCCTTTATTTAAATAACATTTTGCTATTTTTAGCTATCATTGTGTGTCAAAACTTATTATTTTAATAGAAAACAGTATTAGTTGGACTCCATTTGTTTAGTTAAATTAACATTGTTTAGTTAAATTAAGTAGAAGCAGTGGCGACCTATGATTAAAAATAACTCAAATTGAGTATAATTTGACACTACAAATTTAACAGTGTATAAGGTAAAAGATTTTGCTAATTCTATCAGGTTAGCGTCAATATTCATCCAAGAACGCAAACTACAATAATTAACAAATAATTTAAAATATTGAGAACTTCTTGATCTACGAATTCGTAAATATATGAGACAATATTACATTTACGCACTTATAAATCTAACAATAAATAAATTTGTATATACTATATGGAAAAGATCTGATAACTGATAAGATCTTATAGATCTCACAATTTATTGATTTACATATAAATTGGCCAATTAATATAGATTGATTTAAATGCGTATATAGATTGATAGTTCTGTAATTCAACTGTAAAAGCTACTCTATAAATTTCGTATATCTTTATACGTCCGGCAATATTAAAAATAATACAAGAGTTAGATATCGTACTAATAAAATTAATAAAATATTGTTTTCTTTGCACTATATCTTATTTTCTTTTTCCTATTTTCCTTTAATTTTCTGCTTATTTTAATATTTATAAAGTCAATAAAGATTTTAATGTCTCTGCATTAATACTTCTGTTATATTTGTACAAAACTAAATGAGCAACGACAAGCGACAGCTAAACAAAGTCTGGATAATGTCAAAGAACAGATTGTTCATCTTCTAAATGCCAAGCTAGCACGCAGTCACACAAAGTCCAACGATCTCTGTCTCTCTCTCTCCATAGGGTGTCTCCTTGAATAATAATCGTAGGTGACGACCGGTGTGACAGCCCTATATACACGGAATATCTGAACGGGATTCTATGGACTTGGCGACGACTAACCATGCATGATCGCGCGCAACCGAGGAAGGTTTACTATGTAAACAGGGCGCCGACGCTGACATGGTGCGTCATTAGTGGTCGGGTACAAACGCGATCCTTTCACCGGATTCCTTTCGGTCTTATTCTCGAGAAAGAGCCTGTCCCGTAGCGCAAACGAGCGCTTATTTTACGGCGGTCCGCAAGAACACACAGAACAAAGAATGCGAATACATACTTGTTTCTCAAACACATCAGGAATACAGACGAGAATAGTCTATCCAAACAAACGAACTTATGACACAAACTTATTGTCATGGCTAAATAGTAAAATAGTAATAGTAATAAGTAATAGCAATAGCAATAGTAATATTTATTGTAATAGCCAAATATTTAAATTCGTAATACAAATGAACTGTCTTTAATAGTGATTGCCATTGCTTTTCAGACGTACCTTCTCAACGCAATTAAAAAATATAAAATTTAAATGGCCAAAGCTTTTAAAATATATATAACGTTTATTTACATTTATATGCACAATTCAAGTGCATATAAGTCTCGTAGAACTAGAATATGTCAAAATTTTAATGAAGCTACGATTATTGCACGAATGCCATAGAATGTTTATTGGTTTTCAAAAAAATTTAAAGACAACGTTAATTAGTATCGCAATTTTTTAGAATTCCAAGTGCTTCTTGCTTTGTCATTTCTTTTTAGCAATTCTCCGCGGATAATTTTCATTCAAAGAATCGCGAATCTTTCATCGACGTATGTAATATCAGAGTTCTGGTGAACAAATCGATCGGGAAGAACGTGAGAAAGTCAGAATGGGGGAGGGGGAAAGTGGGGTCACAGAAGGTTTATATTGGAATAATTTATCGTTCGAAAGCCTTTATCAGGGATGGCCGAATTGATGTGAAAAGCAGCAACGATTTGCGGCGGTGGTTCGCCAAAGCGACCGACCGCCTCTCCTCGCCTGCGAAATTTCGGCACGAGGGTGGTTACTACCGGGTTCCGCTCCCTCCCCCCCTCTCATCGACGTGTACCGACGTTTCGACGAATTTTCGAATTTTCCAACGAAATTCGAGCAAATTCGGCCGAACGAACACAACGTCGGTCGGCCAAAATTTATGCGTGGTATAAATAGTTTACGGTGCGCTCTCTCTTTCTCTCTCTCTCTCTCTCTCTCTCTCTCTCTCTCTCTCTCTCTTTCTCTCTCTCTCTCTGTCTGCAACGCGGTTTGAGGGCGCATTTAGGTACGTCGACCGGGGTCCGAGGTTCGAGGGGTGCAGGGTGATTGGGCGTCGCTGGTGGCGCGTGCGTTTGTGTGCCGGACTCGTGGGTGGTGAGAGTTAGGTGGATCCAATCGTCAGTTAATTGCTTAGCCGCGCGGCCCGCAATATTGTCGGGATTGGATTATAAAGTTTTCCATTCAGAATTAATTGCACCGCGACACCTGCGCGCTTGCGGGAAGAGTCGCCGTAACCTCCGAGGGGGCGGGCCACCCCCTGCCCACTGCCCGCAATCTTCTCGGATAAGCCCGGAGTTTCCTTGTTCTTATAATATAGTATTGAAACACTCTTCGCCGCGGAGAGGACGAGGAAAAAAAAAAACGCTGCAACGCTCGCGTTAAATTAAACTACCAGTCTTCGAGATATCAAGCGGCGGAACGTGGCTGCTTGTTTTCATACAGCTAGCATTCTATTTGTCTCTCTTGTCTCCCAAGTTCTGCAGAATTCGCGCTTAAATCATTTATCTATTTCCCTGGAACAAGTCTATAATTAATAACTGTGTTAATTCTGAAAACGCTTAAAAATTTCGTTTAGATAGCATACTTGTATTTATCAATATGCCAACCGCCGATTTGTACTTCTACCGCGATAATTTCCCTTTAGAAGCAAACGTTGCGATAAAATCGCAGAACGTTTACCGTGCTTATGTTTCAATTAATTTTACCGTTGATAAGAAAGTTCCGAGGAAGCAAGTGCCGCGTAACACATACATTTTTTTCGTTTTAATCTATTTATTCACAACACGCAATAAAAGGCATCTCCGTTTATAGAATGAGTTTTTAAACATTCTTCCGCGCTTTATCCCGTATACCGCTTATACGCAGCCTATCGTGAAATAGATTGAAATCATCGAGGCGTGTGGTACGTGCGCAAGCGTGTACACTTCTCCACCCATTTGCGTGCATATATGCACGCACAAAGCGAGGAATATGGCGAGTCGTATCATGGGTCGGCGAGAAAATTACGCATGTTCGTTTCGCCCCAGACTGTCTCATCCTTTAACCTCTCCTCCTCTCCCCCTCTTCACGTTTTTCCCTATCCACTAATCTTTTTCTACCTGCTCTCCCATTTTTCTTTCTACTTTCCGACACCCCCCCTCTCTTCTCTTTCTCCCCCTCTCTTTTTATCTCTTTCTCTTACATGATTTTATTCCCCCATTCCCTTCTAAACCCTTCCCTTATAAACTTCGTTCATTGCCCTTATCGGTAATGGAAGATATAAATCTAGAAATATTTTACGATGGCAAAAATAAAATTGAACGTTTGATAAAAATTCGAAGAAATAAAAACGTTCGATCTGGAATCTAAAAATGTATACCTAGCAACGTGAACTCCAATCAAAAAAATACGCAAATCTAAATTAAATATAAAACTCAGAGAACTCAATAATGAATGTATACGCGTGTGTTCGTGTATTCGTGTGCGTGTGCGTGTGCGTGTCTCCTAGAAAATTTAAAGCTATAGATAATGTATCTACAACTCCAAAACAAGGACGCAGCCTGTTCGCCCTCGTTCAACAAATCACGCGACTGTGCGAGCGCGACGACGAATCGTTAATCATTACGCGTGAATTTCACGTTTCCATTTGTCACTACCAAACATCCGTTTTTCCTTTTTCAATCGTCGAACGGCCTCTCTCCCTCTTCCCTTCTCGCCCGTCAGCTGGCGATTATTAACTCGTTATTCGTACTGCAATGCCGCACGGTATATTCATACTACTATTGCTCGCGCGCGTCGTGTGTAACGAAGAATCGCCGAAATGTTACATCGTAGATTCCGATAAATCCTATTCTCGCCTCGCTACGGATGATTCTATTGTTTCCGTGAACGGAAAATGAATCGGTAGAGAAATACAATTGTCATCTCGCTTTGTTTGCGAATATAATGTCGGAATTGCGAGGGTTTTATTCTTTCAATAGATCGGGATCCGGAAGTAATGTTGAAAACTTCAGCAACACAACAAGATGAGATATAAATAAAAACCTATTGACTTCTCTCCCAGTTTGCTTCACAAAAATTATTTTTCAAAATCGTTAAAATGCTTTCAAATACATCAGAGGTTTGATCCGTATTAAATAATAATATAAAAGTACCATAGAAACCACGTAAAATCACGCAATTAAAGATTAAAGATCTTATAGCTTTGCAATTGAAGATTTTAAACAATTTTTTCATTGATTAAAATTTTTCAGATTCAATATATTATTCAATTATTGTTATATATCATTATTCATTATTTTCTGCAAAAAAATAAACAGTTTTTTATAATATAATGTTTTAAGAAATAATGACTTTAATTACAGTGTCTACCATCCCTTTTAATGCATTACAAAAATAAGAATCCATGGAGCAGTTAGCGGCGCCGTTACGCCGTTGATATAATACCTCCGTCCTTTAATAAGTCGACTAAAAGATCATCATTGTGAGATGCAGGCTCCTTTAATGACATATAAACATCGTTGCCGGTTTCATTAAACGTGATTATTTACAGATCCATTCTGACCACGAGAATAAATATTCAGAGAAAAGAAGAAACACGCAAAAATCTTGCAAAATCCAATATATTGTCCTAAAAGGTAATCTAGAAAGATAATATAGTACTTTATTATAATAATATAATGTTAAAATAAAATTCAATAAATTAATATCAAAATTAATAATAAACTAACGTAATAAGCTTGAATCAAACCAATGCAGGCTGCAATTGCAGATTTATTACATTCTCTGCAGATAAACAAAAAAACAACATCTCATTTTGATATAGTACTTTATTATAATAATACATGTTGAAATAAATTGCAATAAATTAATATCAAAATTAATAATAAAGCAACGTAACAAGCTTGAATCAAAACAATGTAGGCTGCAATTGCAGATTTATTACATTCTCCGCAGATAAACGAAAAAGCAATATCTCATTTTGATATTGTTGCGAAAAGATTAATTAAGATAGCACTTGTGTGTGAGATTACAGAGTTTCCCCCTCAGTTGAAAAACTATCCCCGTCATTTTTCTACACAACTCCAAACGAATTAACGCGTCAGATCCTTATTCGCTCGTTGTACTTTCTCCAGCTTAAAGTACCGTAAAGACGATCCATCATTTCTCAGCTTTGCAGGACGTGAGCACAGGTGTGTAGCAGGTACAGCGGAATTCTGTAGTGAGGCAGCGGCCACACGTGTCCAGGAAGCGGAAGAGTTTCTTAAGGATCCTCAGGAATCCATCTCAGGAAGCCTTCGAAGCACTCCGTTTCGTTTCTGCCACGCTCAGTGTCGCACGGACTGCAGATGCATCCAGTGATATAACCATACAGTTATGTCTGACTCGATGGAAATGTCGATACTTTTATATGCAATATTGAACGCTCCAGTTGCATTAGTAAATATCGTGAAAAGCAGCGGAGTTTCAATAAATATTCGAAAAAAAGTTAATAATATCAACATCAATATATATTATCTGTATATTAATGTTACTCCACGTATGCACGTAATTAATGTTCTTATGAAAATTTAAATATTTCCCGAATTTCGCAATAACAGATTATATTCACGATATCACGTACCCAATAAAATAAATATCTTTTTCTTTTCTCTATCTCATCTTGTCCGCTTATTTCCTCTTGCGGAATGAACCCGAAAATGGAAATCGCTTTTTGCTGCCAGAAGCCGGCTGCGCACATCCCTAAACTACGCAACAAACGCGCGCGTCAACTTATATCCTTGGACGATTCATCGTTAACAAGAAGTCGAACGTAGTTTCCTGTTGCTTTTCGAGTTCCGCGCACATCATTAATCTTCTTTCCCCCCCTTTCGTGCTTCACATGTGCTAAAGGGACATGTGAATCGATCCGCATGTTCAATACACTGGCACTCGCGCGCACGGTCGATTGACACAGTTAATTCACAATATAGGGAGAGCTAGCAGCAACAACATCAACCGATATCAAGTTATGCGCGGCGCAACCATATATAACAACAGTAACGTAATGTTGCTTAACATTGAATTTGCGAGTAACGTTCTAAAATAAATTTTACCTTGTTAAGAGTATCGATATGACAACACTGTCTCTCCATCACTTGATTAACGTACGCGATTAATTAATACTTCACCATCAGCTAATACGTTTACTGTCATATGTTAGCTAATTTAATTAGCTAACATAAATAGTATTTCGCTTAATTAAACGTCAGATATTATGAGCGACAAGCAAACGCATTGCCTATTTATTGACCTCGCGATATATCAAATCGTAATTTTGCTCGCGTGACACGCATACGAGAAAGAAAATCTTCGAGCACCTGCATAATTATTTCATCTATTAGCCCGCGTGTTCGGATTATCATGTAAATAACAATTGAGCGAGTTAAAAGACGGCGGACGGATGGGGAAGAAATTGCGGAGCTTTGCTAAAACAGGTTACTTGAGGGAATGGCGAAACGACTTTTTTTATTGCTATGCAAATAAGGCCAGCTTCAATCTCGCCGACACACTGCAAACTCGATTTTTTACACTTCGAGATAGTTTCGTCTCCTCGTTCTGTAATTTCGAGAGAATATTTATATATTTTTTTAACTACAAGCCTCGAATATTTAAAGGGTACTTAAGTTAATTAATTAAGTAAATTCGTAATAATACGAAGTATTGAAAGTAGCTTTTTCGAAATATAGAATTCCTTATACTGATCCTAAATCTACAATAAGATAAAATCGGTAAAACTTCGGATTAAGGGCGACCTCACCGATTTCAATGACCTTGATATATGTTTTGTCAAGGTCATGACCCCGAGTGACCTTCAGAAGGTTTTAGCCGTCGCTCGTTATTCGTTAAAAACTTATTAACAAAAAAAAGTTTGGAAAATATAGCAGCTATTTGGAGTATTGGAAGGCATAAATGACTAATATATATGTCGAAATAGTTCACGTATACACTTTCTACACGAGACGAGTTGTCACATGGGTTCATGGCGTGCTTTACACAAACTCGTTTATATATATACATACTAGCTTCTGACCTTGATTATTTACATTCTGTAGTATTCGGTCTATTTGGCGTGTTTAGTGCTCATATTCTATCAGTCATCTTTTGTCAATCGTTGTTGCAAGACTGATATATACGACTTAAAATGAAGCTTTACAAGTTTTTGGAAATATGTGATGATAAAAATAAACTTATTGATTATCTAATAAATCACAAAGTTCTGCCAAGTTCTGCGTGTTGTCCTCGATGTAATTTGATGGATTTTGATCGCAACTCTTTATTGTTTCAGTGTTACAATGTAGAGTATATTCGTTTCGATAATTTTTTATCATCCCCCTGCGGGTCATATAGGTTCGTGGCGTGCTTTACGAGCTCGTTTAAGTAGAGGTGGTATTAAACAAGATAAGTTAGTCAATCATCTATGTGAAAAGAATTGGAGGAAACCCATTTTATGTATTACTATAAATGACATAAAATATGTGTATTCAGGAAATTAATAGAGAATATATAATGTTTCATTATGTATATATATAAACGAGCTTGTAAAGCACGCCACAAACTCATGTGGCACCTTGTTTCGCGTGGAAAGTGTGTGCGTGAACTATTTCGACATATAATATATTAGTCATTTATGCCTTCTAATACTCGAAATAGCTGCTATATTTTCCAAACTTTTTTTTGTTAATAACTTTTCAACGAATAACGAGCGACGGCTAAAACTTTCTGAAGTCATTTCGGGGTCATGACCTTGACAACATATATCAAGGTCATTGAAATCGGTGAGGTCGCCCTTAATCCGAAGTTTTACCGTAATAAAAATCGGATTCAAAATTCTTGTCAAACAGTTTCTCTTATCGCTAAATTACTTAGACTTTACATACTAATATTGTTTTGCTTGCTTAGAATTTACAATAGAATAATTAAATAACTAATAAAAATTATTAATAAAAATTAATCAAAATACGCTTGTACGGAATCAAGTTTTTTAATTAATAGATGAAATAGATCAAACTGTTCAACGAAAGTTTATTTAAATTCTTATACAAGCACGAATAAAGAAACTAGGGATATCGATCCCATTGCTACGTATCGCATTTTCTTGTTCCTCCCTCAGCTAGAGAAGAACGACAGTCAAATAAAACACGATTGGGCTTTTCGCACGCCGCCGCGGTGCAGGGTGCAGATGAGCGCGAGCGGGTGCGAGCGAACGGTCGACATTAATGGGGCGGACGCGAAATGGGAAAACTCGGTGCAGTAAAATTTTCGCGCGGGCTGTTTGCTACTGACTAGCATCCAACCACCCCCGTCTTTCTTCAACCCCCTCGTGCGCCGTCATCGCTTGTCACTCTTCTTTTTTCTCGCGCGCTGTTTTCGTTACTTCCTCGGCGCAACCCGGTCTCGTAATCCCTTTTATTGTTCGCGAGTGAAACCACATTAACTGTTTGCAATAACTGAATAATGATAAAAAGTAAATTAGAATCGCATGCCGTTGCACGTTTGTTATAGAAGATAAAATCTAACTTTCTCAATCAGGCAATTGCTCAGATAAGATCACATATAAGTAAATGAGAAGTACCTTTTCGAACGAGTTGGATCTTTGTAACCTAATAGCATTTTTTCGTGTGAATTTTATATACATCATTCTATTTGCGTGATGATTATTTGCCGGCCTTGAAACACAGTCTCGTCGGAATAACAAAATTCACATGATTAAATCGATAATCGATTTAACAATAATAATATTTTTTGCAATAAATTTTTTGATTTAAAGGATGCTTATTAACGTCATTGTTAAATCGATTATCGATTTAATCATGTAAATTTTGCTATTCCAACGAGATTGTGTTTCATGACCACAAATAATTAATGCGCAATTTACTGAGTGGAAAAGTGTATACAAAATTCACATTAAAAAAATTTCATTTTGCTACATAGATCCAGCTCGACTGAAAAGGCACTTCTTTATTTGTTTGTGGTATGTATTCACATACCGGTCAAGTTTCATTTATTATTGCTTAAATAAAAATCTAGTTTCTTCTAGGTAGCAAAATATGAATATAAATGTGCGTATAAATAAATAAATAAAAATATATATACTAAATTATAATCTAAAATTATAAACTGATTTTTATCCCAGTTATCAAAAGATCAAAAGCAAACAAAAATGAGCGTTTCTCGTGTGTCCCTGAGACACTTTCTTCCATTTTTCCCGCCGAGTTATTCCGAGTTGACACAGTCCTTTTGTAATGATGATTAAATCGCGCAGATACAGCGTGAAATGACGTGTACAAGTGAACGCCGGATACGAAATGTTGTAATAACTCCGACATTAACGATCGCGCGTGTACGCAAAGGAGATTGCTCGCGCGATCCTAAGTGGCTGATACAAGCGACTTTAATAAGCGTAGAAAGTAATAAACGTGTATAAGTAGAGGAAACGGAGTAGCGACGGAAGTAGGAGAGACATAAAACAAAACCCCTCATACCTCGGTACAATAAATGGTCATTTTAATCCCACAGACGAGTCCGTTATAAGTTCCTTTTTTATTTATCGGTTTGCGGCGTAAACCGCTTTGGCCACTGCCGTCGTTACATGTTTTACTCTTGTAATTGCGCTGATACCTCAAATTTTTCAAATATCATTCACATATATAAAAGAGATTAAAAGGATTCCATGACATGTAAAAAAAAATCCAATATAAATTAATCATAAATGCAATTATGATCCAAAAATGCACCAAAAAATTGATCTAGCGTGAAATGTATAAAAAATTGAATGCACAAACAAATTCGCATATCTAATTTGAACTGCGCTGCCGATGATGTGTAAAAACAAAACAAGAGATGGGAATTAACAATAGAAAAGATAAATATTGCGGTGAGCATAAACGAGACGAGAGCCATAACACATCGTATATAAGCATTTAGTCTTTATATGCGTGGAGAGTGAATTCAGTAACGAGCATTTTCAACAACGTTCGCCGGGGGGCTTAAAACATTATCCCTGCTGAGTCCACCCTTTCTCACCCTAACTCTCTCTCAAAAGTCGAAAATCCTGCAGCGAATTGGTACAGCCGGTAGTTCGCAGATTTTAGCATGAAGGAACGATGTACATCGGCAAAAATATCATTTATAGAGAATTAATCTAATTTAAAAAAGTCCAAATCAATCATACATCTCTTATTAAACTAAATATAAAATAATAAATGACGATTTAAATATTATTTCCCGTAATCAGAGTTATAATGAGCATAATATTGTGCATAAATTAAATAGCAGTTTTTCAAAATGCATATATCAATTAGTGCAACGAGAATCAAACGCAAATATTGCTCGGTGTATGCAACATCTATTGGTAAAATTCATCGAGCAAAATTGGCTTATAGATGACGCTGAGCCGGGAACCATCCGTGGTCAATAACGGTCACTAAAGGAATCCCAATAATTTAGACCTGGTAATGTAACATTCCATATTGACGCTACGGTCATTTACAATAGTTTTTACCAAAACTGGAATAGAATATTAAAAAAAAAGTAAGAAAAATAATAAGCGCGGTACTATATTCTTAAAGAAGTAAAAGAAGAAAAACCGCAAAAAAGAAGAAATTGAAAAAGAAGAAATAGAAGAAAAAGAAGAAATGGAAGAAGATATTGTGAAATGAAATTGTCGCGAGAACAGCCATGTGTTGAATCTCGTAATACGCTTAAAATATAGATAGTGCGAGAAGCCCAGGTTAGGGGCTAGGTTGTAAACTATATTATTACATATAATAGGCGCACAGATTGAAATCTAGTCACATCCGGCGTCCATCCAATTCTATCTGTCGCGCACCCTTCACGCCGTGGCCCTTTGATTCCGGCCCTGCCGATAGTATACATGATATACACTGTGTATACACTTCATACGATATTACGATTCGATCAGATCGTCGATTGGCCTACTGCTAGGGTTCAATTGTCCGCTGATATGAAGCATTCCCGAACGCGAGTTTCTCCGCACCGAACATCATTACACTTGATTCACACTATACATGTCCGCTACATTGCTCCGCACGTGATATGTTTGGACAAGAATCTTTTAAACGAATCTTTAAAATAAATATATTCTTCACCAGACTACAGAAGAATTAAAAAAAAAGAGATCAATAGAGCCTAATCAATAAATTCTTGCAAAAAGTTGATAAATAATTCTCCATTCTAATATAAAAATACAAAATTTGCCCAAAATAAATAATATTTCTACTGATCATTGCATGAATACCGATGCAAAATTATATTGTTGCATACAATTTTTAGAATCAAGCTAAAACCACACTCGTTGTGACCGATTCAATATATTTTTCATCGATCTCACAATTCGTTTTTGCGCTGATAGTCCAGTTTAAAGTGACGAGTTCTATTCGCGATGCTGCGGTATACGATTTATTCGGTCGGGCGGATCTTCGTTTGTATGTACGAACTGCCACTGGGCCATTTGTACGAAGTAACGTTGGTTCATGGCATCCGTGATTTGGGTCGGATTGGTCGGAAGGCGAATGGTAGAGTAGACTACCGGGCTGTCGAACGTGCCGCTGTTAACAGTTTCCGGAGAGTTAACAAGGTTTCGGATTCGCGATGCCGCACAGGACAATAGGGCGACATTACGACCGGCCTTCTCTGGATATCTAAACCTGTCCCCTATTCGACACCAAGTTCCCATTATTCTTCCAGAGAAAGAGAGAGAGAGATATATATGACTTTTCTCTTCTTCTTCTTCTTCTTCTTCTTTTTACAACTATCACGATGTACTTCATTTTCCTGATGCAGCTTGTCAGTGATGATTCCACACACTCGGTGCTTTTCATTTAGTGACACAACGTCGTTCTGTCTTTGTTTACTCATTGAATGCCAAGAAAGATAGAACGACGTTTGTATATCGACTTGTGTCACTAAATGGAAAGCACCTATTGTTAAAATGTGTTGCTGACGTAAGAAATGTATATATACTGCATATATTGTATGTTCTTACAATGGATATATGATACGATATAAAGTTGATATCCTTTTAGAAATAACTAAATAACCTAGATACCAAGTTGGATATACAGGAATGTCCGAACGAAAGAATCACTACATAACAAGCACGCGACATCGCAAAATCTCTTGCTCTTTATGTTAAAACAAACAGTCCAAATTAAATTGCACATCTTGTCATGCAACAAATATTATTTACGTTAAATTGGGAATTTGGGAAATTAATCAAATATATGTGTATTTGTTCTTTTGTTTAAATTCTTTTCAATCTCTTAAAAGTCGGATTGTTTTACGATCGTAAATATAATTAGAAAGTTAAGAAAGAAGTGCGTAGAGACCCACTTAAAGATTATTGACTTATTAACTGAAGTTTGGCAAGTAATGTCCCTTCAACCGTCTCAAGACACTTCCTATGTTACCAAACCTCATCATCTTCCTTTCCGGCTCCTAATTATCGGTAGACCTACGTGATTCGACTGCCGGAGAGCCGACTTCATTTTCAACACCTCGCGGTCCTTTTCCCGACACACGTTCGCTAAATACGTGAAACGTGCAGAAATACGTCGGGAAAACTGTCGGCGCGCGAGTCCTCGCGGCGAAATTCGATGAAAATGTACTTCGCGCCGTACAAACGTGGCAATATTTCTCAAAGGATAGTATCGGGAGAAAAAGCATTCTTCAACAGAGAATAAGAATACTTTGATATGTATAAAAATGATACATGTTGCGATACATGTTACAATACACGTTCTCGATTCAATTTCATATAAATATTGCATTTTTGATAAACATAAATTTCTATGAAGAATGAAAAAAGCGGCTTTGTAAACGGCTTATGTCTGTTGGAATATTGATCTCGATGGGCTGTTATAAAAAAACATACAATTACACATATATTAACAGCATTATTCAACACAAATGGTTTATCTCCTTTGCCTCACAATTATCGCCGGAATTATTCATGAAAAAAAAGCTTGTTCTCGCCTCTAAAAACCTTGAGATCGCAACGAATCGTTGCGATAACCGTACCGTAGAACTTTATATTCATACGCTTCGTTATTTGAATTCCTTTTACGACTGGATCATTACTTCTAAACGAAACGAACGTATGCAAATACCGCTTGCCGCGTGCTCAGCCACGTTGCTCATGTGTAGGCATGGAACTCTCGCGTAACAATGGGGCGTGTCTTACAGCGTGCCGCAAACTTCAACGATTATTAAGCGTGCCGCCAGACCTTTCAGGGCACGGCGCTTTAACTATTCGTTAACAGACGATGCTTGTACTCATAAGGTCTTTCGAAAATGTAAAATGGCACATTTTCCCATTTGCAAGTGTGCATGTGTGCAATCGTTACATTAAAATTCATTGGAAAAGATAAATTGACAACTGAAAGAAAATTTTTAACACGTTAAAGCAGTCGCATGTATGATACGTGACTACCAAAATTGTTGGCGAAGAAAAAGTATTGATAAAAAAGATGTCTTCTTTTCTCTAAAGTGACACTAGGTAATTCTTAAAATAGCACTGTATCGCTATCGACTATACAGAGCCTGCAATATTTTGCAGTATCTTTTATAGAAACTGTTACATTACTTTATATGTCATATTATAGGGGACAGCACTGATGGGAAGTTATTTCCCATAAAGCTGCAATTCTCTTTGACACATATTAAAGTTTATGTTGTCCAATAGCTCCATTTATGCTCTGCCGTGCTCATGACAGAGAATGTTTCCAATCATGTTCCACGTGAAACATTTTCCGCAGCACTTGGAACACGGTAAAAAACA
Source organism: Temnothorax longispinosus (assembly GCF_030848805.1). Classification (NCBI taxonomy): domain Eukaryota; kingdom Metazoa; phylum Arthropoda; class Insecta; order Hymenoptera; family Formicidae; genus Temnothorax; species Temnothorax longispinosus. The sequence continues at coordinate 13,975,492 of NC_092368.1, forward strand.
AACGTTTTAATAAAAGCCAAATGACTGAGTGTCTTGTATAATCAAATAACGTATCGCACATATTACGTACACATATTTTTACAAAGACTAAAAAAACGCTTTATGCTCTCTATATAAAAGAAGAGTGAAATGCCACTCAAAACGAATGAATAATTTTAGTAATAATTTTTTTTTCTCTTTTGAAGTGACTATCGCAATCACTCTAATATATTAATGGCGAAATCACTTTATGAAATTTAAATTGAAACCACTCTATGAAATTAAAAAAATAATTAAGTCATTTATAGGCGACATAATCAACATTAGGGCGTTCAAATTATCTACAAGACGGGGCATAGATAGGCATGGATTTTATTTAGAATCTCGCTGAGCGAAATCTCACGGCAAGAGAGAGAGAAAGAGATTCGCAGGAACTAGGATTACATCTTGCTCCGTGCCGCATCACAAAAGAGGGATAAGTTTCCGGGCGGTCCATTTGTTCTCACCCTCATCCTTGGGCTCTCACTCACAGAGGCGGATACGCCGTAGCGAATGCTGGAGGTCAGCACCTTAAAGACTCACCCTCATCGACAGCTTTTACGCGATGGGCGGGCAGGAAGACGGGCGGGCGGGAGGGCAGGTGAGAGCGGGAGCAGGAAGGCAAGCGCGCCAGTGAGAAAAGGAGTAACTCGGTAATTGTGTTTTCCACACTGAAACACGAAGGCACGAACCAGCCATCCCATTGGCGTGCCGTAGCGTCCCATCGAGCGAGATAAAACGTTTATAGTCTCGTGCCTTGTCTCCCTTTATTTTCGCAGAATCTCGCCTCCTTCTTCCAAATTGCTTCCCTCTTCCGTACGCGTCTATCTCTTAAATATCCCACTCTCTCTGCATCTTCCAATTCCAGCCCGATCTATATGGCGCATTCGAACATTTTACATTGTAAAAGATACAACCATAAAAGCTATATCCTTGTGCCGAAAATGGTTTCAAAGTTATAAAATGACAAAGCTTGCATTTATTTCTAGCAGTATCTGCTATATGTAGTTGTTACTTAAATAGACAAACAAAAACTAAATTTAAAAAGAGATAGAGTCGATGCTGCTAAAGAGATTAAAATGACTTTTCAGATTTAATTTATCTTCGCATTATATCTTTCAGGCAGATTCGAGAATTAGATACGCGCTCATATCGATATCGTGTGCGAATTAGTACGGGGGTATATAAGTTCCTTTCTATTCTAGCAAAATGGAAATAATGGTTGATACGAAAGAAAATTAAATTAAAATTAGGAAAGGTCGAGAAGCGGAGACGCACAGAGCGAAGTAAAATAGGAAAAGCGCTGCCCCGTTTATGTCCCGTTATCGATCCGAATTGCGAATCCAGCCATTTGTATGTTAATTCGCACCGTCGTATATCGTCCATATCGATCGGAAATCAACGAAATAAATGAGTAATGATTTTATTAATTCATTGCACGCGTTTCACTGCTTTAAATTCAGGGTGGAATTAGAGATTCGCGATGCTGATAGCGAGTGGTTGATAGGCGAAGTTCGGATCGCGGCGACATTTGACATGTACGTCAACGCGGGAAGATCGAATTCACCGCCGCGCATTCGGTATTCATAGAAAAATATTTCGCTGGCACGAGTGCGTTCCGCAGGAAAGCAAGCAAGCAACATGAAGACCAATTTGCAAAAAACCGATAAAGAGGAGCAATACACAATATCTCCAAATTCTTAGGTAACCGTGCGAACAAAGTTAAAACTATTAAGTGTCTCAGGATGTCCAATAAAAACGTTGAAAAGGAATATATATTAATAAGTATATTATACTTGTATAGTATTATATACTTATTTTATATAATACTATATAAGTATATAATATACTTACATAGTATTATACATAATAAGTATATAATAATGTGTATAATCGTTAATAAATTTTTACGAAAAATTTTGATTATTATTTTAGCTACCAATCGCGTAAACAACTATAAAATCCAAAAATGTTAGCTAACACATGCTACACGAAAACTGTTTATGCACGTCCGACGCTTATTTACAAAAAGGTCTCTAGCAAAGATTTCTCGCATTTGGCTTGCTCCGCTAACCGCAGCTTCATGTAAACAGGGCTTAAAACCTACGAAAACAAGCGGCGCGCGGCACCGTGATCCCTATGTCGATGCTGAAGTTCGGACAACACTCGACTTCAACGGCGAAGCACTCACCGAGGCAAGTTTTCTATGGACGGATAAACTCCGATCTCTTGAGAACGAGCATTGCGAAATGGGTTCTCTCGTTCACCTCCTCCCTCCCCCCCCCCCAACATTATCCGTTCCTGCAAAATTCAGGAGGAATAATGCATCGAGTTCAGCCGCAGGTTTCGGACGACGTCGAACTGCACGGCTGATACGATTTGTGGGAGGATAACGACGTATTCTTAAATTTGAATGATAAAAAGGGAATGAAGAATTAGACGATAAGAATTTTCATAACCGGAAGAGTGTTCGTCAAATATATTCGATAAAACCGTTATTATAACGCGAAATGAAGATTGTGAAAAAGAGATTACGAAATTTAGATTGAGATCGTGCGCTATTTCGAACTTTTCAGCTTTGCTCGGCGAGCGCTAAACTATCAGATTTTCTGAGACTAGGAAAATTCGCGCGTACTGTAATACTGAACTAAAAAGCCTGATTATAAAATCCTATGGTAAATCCGAAATACGAAAGCGCCACATACACGCCACTCCACGTTAATACAACTTGCGCCGATCGTTATCGAAGTTGAATGCAAATCCTTCCATAACGGGCACTCGTATACTAGCTACAATATTCCTGACTGACTTTAATGGCACACGCTCTTCGCTCTTTTCTGGCAGCGAAAGAGAGAGAGAGAAAGAGAGAAAGAGAGAAAGAGAGAGAGAGAGAGAGAGAGAGAGAGAGAGAGAGAGAGAGAGAGAGAGAGAGAGAGAGAGAGAGCAATAAGCAGAAAGGAGCGGACGTTTCATTCGCTTCCACGCTATATCGCAATGACCCGATATATACGTTCTTTTCTTTATCTTTGTTGGCGACGTCACAGCTGCAAAAGTTTTCAGATGTAAAAGTCAACTGAATAAGGAAATGACGCTAAATGAAAACACATTTTTTATTCTCAATCGCGAATGAACAAAGAAACTTTAGAAAAGGAGAGGGAGACGGTGCTTGCGTTTCAGCAAGCGTTGTTTTTGAACGTATATCTGTCTATCGATATTAAAAATCTTAACTGGAGAAAAAATTTAAACGTTGAAAAAATTTTAACAAGACACGAAGTTGACAGTGTGACACCTTTTTTATCTCATTACTCTTGTGCCTCCATCGTCTTTCCCATCTTCTACATAGAGGAAAAGATTACGATGAGGCAGAAGGATGTTGACAAAATATGGTAGAATATAATGAAAAATTCCGAAAATTCGTTTTCGAAAAACTCATCCTCAAACTATTTTTTCCTTAGGTGATAAACAATATCTTGTACAAATTCAAACAGCTTGGAACAAAGCTTGAGAAAATTGTGCAAACATTGGAACCAACGGATAATGGAAAACGAGTCTCTCGTTTTTCTTAATTCATTATAGAATATTTACGTAGGAGTGGAATTTGATTTCACCAGATAGAATCGATAATTAAATTTTTCTCGCTTAATTCACGTCGAACGGGCGCGTAGGTACCTATAAACGTAAAAAAAAAAACTCGTCTAAACACAACACCGTGCAATTCGGTCGTCCCAATCCCCGCAGGATGGGGCGAAGAAACCAGCGGTAACAAACGTTCGCCGTCTCTTATATAAAGTATCCACTTCCACGCTCGTTCTTCTTCCACACTTTTAAGCGATAACGAACGTTACCAGCCCTGAGGGATCGGATCGGCAGTGTGGGCGGTGGGAGAACGGAGTGAAAAAGAGCCTGCAAAGTACCGTCGGCAAGATAGCCCCACGTTAAACACGAAAAATACTTCTCGTTAACAAATGCCAGCAATGTCGAATTGTTTTGAAAAAAAGTTGGATTGTTTTTTCGACGAAAAAATGCATTTCCATAATAATCACGAACCGGCCTGTTTATTTGGATATAATAACGAAAGAATGAGAATGAAGCACTCTTTTTTAGAGGAACACATTATGCGGTTAATGCAAAATATGCGAAAAGAGAAAGAGAAAGAGAGCAATCTGGCTCTCACTAACGAACTAAGCGGAAAGAGCGATTTCGCTCTCAGGCCGCGGCTTCGGCGGAAGGGTTAATTTCCCCCGTCTTGACAGGGCTACCCCGGCCTCGGACCTAATAGTTTCCGCGTTACAGTCGCTGGGAACATTATAAAGGCACCCGTGCAACTTCGCGAGTGGATGACAACTCAATTTCAAGTTGTGCACCGACGTTGCTCGCGTGCACTTCAAACTCCAGCCGTAACGGCGTGCCATCTCAACACCGGACAGGCCGCACAAGTGTATTCGGAAGTGAGTGTGGATGCATACGATAACGGGTCAAACGAGCGGTGCGGGCTAGGCTTTTTGCGCCGTCATTGGAGATGTCCAATGTGAAAGAATGCGCGAACCGCGCTTTAAAAATGTAACGAACACAAAAACCGCAAAAAAAAAGAAAATACGAAGAATATTTTTAAAAAGTGTATGATTCTCTTGCTTCAGAAAAATCGTTTAGAGAGATACATATACATGCATTCAATTTCAGGAATGGGACAGTTTTACGTGTATTTAATATCAATGTTTTTCGCTGGACGCTTAAACTTTTCGATCAAGCTTCCATATATTGAATACGCTTTGACAAAAATATTTACGCAACATTAAATGTTACGCCTTCGTAAAATCCGCGTTGAATCATAATAACAACGGCGCATATATAAAGGTACCGGGTCGGAACAATATTTTAATTACAGCACGTCCGTAAAAGAGCCGATATATTCGTTTCATAAAACTCCATTTTCCAGTTCATCGGATTTCATTCAATTACTTCATCCAGAATTGGCCCGATGATGTTTGAATTCGGATCCTGTCGCAAGTTAATAAGCCGTGTTCAACGATGCCATCGGATTTCCGCGCCGCAGATTCGTCCTTTGATGCTGCTTTTGCCTCGTTGGCACTTCGTTTATTTAAAGTCCCACACGAGTTAAACATGAAGAGACGGTAAAAGCAGTTAACTCACAACCGCAAATGGAGCTAGCGAGCCAATAATTTTATCGACGATCAAAGTCGCCATTATTATACTCTTATGAAATTTTATATAATTTAAACATGCATACAAGGAATTTGTAAACTGTGCAACATTCGATTGATTTTTAATAATTCGTGAAATGTGACAATTTTGGTATATATATAGAATGCATGGATCTCATTCTTAAAACCACCCAATTTTTAAATTGAACAACAAGTGTAATATTAAAAATAATTTTTGAATTACATTAATTCAAGATATTGATTAACTCACATATAATATTGAAATTATATGTTTCTTAAAAAAATCGATTCGGAGCTACTGTTAACAAATAAACCACGCATCTGTATTATTATAGTTTAAACTATATACAGGTCAAACCTCTGTTTGTGGCAAGTTTTTATTGTCTAAATTGATTATAAAATTAATAAGATTTTAAATTGTCACCAACTCCGTGATCGGAATCTGAGATAACAATGGAGAGCTATAGATAGCAGCTGATGAGACAATAATACAGTTAACGTTTAATTCGCGCGCGAAGACGTTTAATTCCCCCGACGAATTTAAATTCAGCAGCGGCCCGCCGCCGATTCACCGTCGTCTTTCGCAATTTAAAGTCAAGCGAAATGACGGCCAGTAAAATCGGCGATGAGAAATGTCTAGTATCGACCCCCTCATCTCTCGTCCCGCGCAACCCTTGTGACCTCGGAAGACGATGTGGCGGGCTATTATCCAGCTACCGCCATCACCCGTTGGTCCAGCGGGAAATTTGAAAACGCCAGCGAAAATGCCGGAATAGTCCGAGCGAAGGTGCTTACGCGTCCTTGTGCGCGGAATTCGATATCGATCCCGCGGCAAGCACCACCGTTGGTATTTTCCATCATCTTGAATGTCTCGAATCAAGAAGATATACGTGGAGAAAGAAAAACGGCGAGATAGGAGGCAAGAAAACAAATTTTAGGATATCAGAAATTTGTACATTGTTAACTTTTGACAAATAAACAGAACACATTAAGAATATCTAACCACGCAAATATAATAAATATTGTATGAATATGTAAAGCGGAAATTGAAATAATTAAAGCAGAAAAAATAGAAATAGAACAAGAAAACGACTGTTCTGATTTTTTTCTATACGCGATCATGAAACATATTTACCTTTATTATATAAACGCTACTATAAATACATAATTACACGATCGAATATATATGTATAAATAAAATCGAAATAAATTCGAAATATTTCATATTGTATTCTTCGTATATAAATGGGATATATAAAATTTGTAAGTCTTCAAAGTTTAAAATTAAATTCTCACATCAAACCTTTAGACACTAGATTCCTTTCTTAAAATTTGATAAATTCTCTCACTTCGACTTCCACTTTATATTTTCCGCCTTCAAAGATTCTCTATTGAGGGGAAGAAATGTTTGCGAATCGGGTAGAGTTCCTTCTGAAGTCGTTTCGGGTACAATGAGCCAACTCGGCAGAGCAAACACAACCCCTCTTATTTCGCTTCAATTCTCGTCACAAACTTGTAAATACACCTATGGTGCCGCCGTGTACTAGCTGTGAAAGTGCGATGTTATAGTGTCAAAAGTACACTTTAAGATAAAAACATGTCACGAGTAACGCACAGCACAATGGAAGATTTATACGTGAAATTTGGTAAGTATTGTACATTTATTACACGTATTTACGTAAAGTGTCGATCGAAGATGGAAGTAGCTAGAAAACTATGCTGTAAACAAGCTGTCAGACAGAAGACGAACTTTAATATTAATAATTAAAAAGAATTAAAAGTTAAAAAAATAATCTTCATTCAAGACATACAACTCAAAAATTTCAGTGTGACAAAGTGCTGAACGTTATAGATTTCAATTAGAAAAATTAGCAAGTTAAAGAATTTCTAATCTGAATGTAGACCTAAAAATATAAAGTCGCAAGAATCGATCGCCGTTAGACTTCAAATAATTCCACTCTACTGTCGCACGTGCGTTTATCGCCGCTCTTTTTCCTCCAGGAACAGCAGGATGCACCTTATTCTTGTACAGCTCGTGTACAATCCACCAGCGCGATTCGGTGTAGGTTCGATTTATCGCTATACGCGTTCTAATGCAGCCGAGAAGTTCGCTCGTAAATCGCTAACTTTTCAATAAGTACTTCCATTCCCCCATCACTGCTATCTGAGGGTCCAAAGATCGCGGAGGGGGTTGGCAGGGGATACGAACAACGGATACGATTACACGAATATCCACGTCCGTGCGGATCCATATTTCAATTTTATACACCCGAGATTCCTGCGTTGTTCCGCCTTTGTTTTTAACACTCGGCCGGCAATCGAGATAACGGTCCGGACAAAGTTGCAACTTGTTTCACGGACTTGATAAAGAACTTTCACCGTTGCATAGCTCGCGATCTTAAAAAAGAATCTCGAAAAAATCTGTGCAACTAAACTAAAGAGTTAAAATCGCGAGCCAATTGGTAAATAAAAAAAAATGGGCGATTAGGGGAACCAAGAATCGGTATTACTAAAGGACTACGAATAAATTTATAACTCGAAATATTTCTTTTCGGTTTTTCCTTCAAAATCATGTAAAAAAAAACAAAGGAGAAACGTTACCGCGCGGACATGTAAGTCGAAGAGATGAAAGAATATTTTGAAAAGCAAGAAAAATCCGCGATGAGAGAGAGAAGAAAAAGAAATATATTCTTTCGGCGCGGGCAGAGAGAGAGAGAAGGCTTTGTAAAATATTCACAAACACGTGGCAGCGAGTCTTTGAAGGCTGATATCAAAATAGAGAGGCAAAAGCAATGGACGAAACCACCGCATGGCTCGTCCTCACCTCCGCAAGCTTCCTTAAGCTACTTACCGACCCCCTCTTAAGCTGCCTATACTCTCCGACGTCAGTCGACCCGAGGGGTAAACTTGCCATCTCCAATTCAAATAAGATTTGCCGCCAGTAGCTGATGTCTTCGTGAAGGATCCCAGGTGACCAATGGTGTGCAAGAACGCCACATAATCTAGCCCGCCCGCCGAACGATGTAATCGATCGCCTTCGCGGACTTGTATTCTTTGATAACATCTCCGGTGCCGTTTACCATCTTTGCAATCGACTAAGTACCGAATTCACACTTATAAGAGGATTATATATCGGTAGGTCTTGCCGTTACAGTCCTACGGTATCTATCGAGCCTGATTCAAAATACCAGCCGGAACGTAGTCAACGATATTACGTTTGAAAATAGATCCCGATGAAATGGGTTTTCGTTAAGGACATTGTGAAAATTATTTCAAAAGAAAGAGAAACCTCGAAGAAAGATTTATTACTCGTACCAGGGAGAATCGTACGCAAAGATCTGTCTGGCTTTAGGAATTATTGCTGGGAAAATATTTTAATTCGCGGATTACCGATGTAAGATTAGATTTCGCAGTTCAGTACATTTCAATGTAATTTATAATTCATAAAGAGAAATCATATCTTGCAAATCTGCCATTACAAATTTTTAAAAAACAATAATCAGTTTCCATGGATTTTTATAGATCGATTCACACACACTAATTTACCATAAAATTGTACTATGCATAAATCTTTAGAATTGTTAAATATACGAAATTATATTTTACACTTAATTATTAAATTCTCTACGTTTTCAATAAATCACTTCACAAAAAGCAAATTTTACAGTCTTCAAACAAAAATCGAAATCGCAACGGGCACTTCTCTAAGAAAATGGAACGGCTTGATTGATTAAAACTGCAAACTGCAAACAAAACGTATTAACGCGAGTAGTATCTTCAGCGATATGGACTCTTGCTTGATAAATATTAACTTTATGTATATTAGTAGTACGCGTGGCGCCAATTAGTGCGTGCCACTTGATACGCGAACGCGGTGCGGGCGCCAACATCAAGTGCTACCAGCCAAATATTTACTTTCCTTGAGTTTCACGACTCGTACAACTTTAACAACTAAAATTAATAGCGTTATTGTAAGCGTGTCGAGTTATGTTGGTTTATCTACGCGGCACTAAATTTTCCTTTAAGCAGCACTCGCCCTTCCATTCGCTCGCGTCATTTCGTAATGTCATATTTTTTTTAACGTACGTACTTTTCAACGTACCAAAAGATTATCGCAGTTTCTCCTTTATCTACAAATTTTATAAATAAAATTTTAATTCTTTAGTATTAAAAGTTACATCAGAGCTAAGTGGGCATTCTTAGAGAAACAATATAGAATTGCAATAATATTAAATAATTATAAAAGTATAATTAATAATAAAATAACATGTTTGTTGAATATTTTCATGCAAATATCCCACTATTTCGCTATTTGCATATAATTCACGGGGGCATTTCCAACTCTCAGTAGTCTTTCAGACGAATCCACGACAATATTTGTCAAAATCTGTCGTAGATATCGTGCTTCCCTCCAGCAAACATTTCGACGGAAGCTTTCAGCCAATATTATTTTCTCCTGAGCCACCTTAGTACTAGCTAGAACAATGGCGACGCGTCTACGGAGTATTACGCGATTCTCTAACGTGACTCCACGGTGTCGTTTAATATCATGACGACCTGACATTCGCGGAGAAATTTCCCTAATGACAACAGGGATTCCCGGATGTGGATCATGCTCGCAATATATATATACCGCGAGAGAAGCGAAAGCAAAAATTAGATTCTCGCAAAAGAGAATGGCAGAGATACAATTTATTAATACTCCGAGGCCTTTCCGAGAATATAACAATTTTTATATAGAATATGCGTGCGTCGCTTTCCTCTTGGATCTTGATATTCTTTATTTTTAAAACTTATTTATTAAAGCTTCTTCATTCTTTAAAAGTCGAAGAGTGAAATATCACTCGTAAATACGTCGTCTTCCTTAATTCTAAATTACGCAAAAAATCTATAAATAAATGTTAAATTGAACAAAGAAGATAATTTTTAATAAACGTGCACAACGTTTGCGTCAAACTTGGTAAAATAATATTTTCCATAAAGTTATAAACCGTCTTTTAAAAAAAAGTTGATTACACCTTGCCTTCTAATAATGTAAAACTCCAATCGCGAGAGGAAGAAAGGGTGTATGGGAATATAGCGACTCTAGAAATGAATTTGCTGAAGCTATTGGACAACAGTTGTCTTTGCTAAACATGACAATACGACGCTGTACACTTAACGCCCGCGTCAAACGCAGGGTACTAACGATGGTCGCATCGCGATTGGCCCGACTGTTCATTCCCGCTCGTTCGTTTTCGCCTCACTCCACCGCCATCATTCGCTTTCATCGTCGGACATTTCATTTTATGGCATTTGATGGCATCGACACGAAACGCTTCGTCGATCGACGGCGACGGCGGCGGCGGCGGCGCGACGGCGCAACGGGACAGAAAGGAGGAAGGAAAATAAAAAAAAAGGATAGCAGGAAATTGGGAACTCAACCCCGACGTTAACCTCTCTTGTAGTCGCGGACAGGCCCGATCGGGCCATTAATTTTTGGAGCGGAGGCCACCATTGGAAATTGCGTGGTTTTCATCGGACGCAAGATGCACTCGCTCTCTCGATTTGCCTCGCTGATGCTACGATAGGTTTATCAAGCCAATACCATATCGTTGTTCCCGGACGAAAAGCTCGTTTTTTCGAATATCATGATAATTGACTCATCGACATGCCCGTATACGATAAACCGATGAATTTACATATGGATTTACTGTGCTAGCTTTGGTCGCTAAAAAAATATTTATATATAATATTTTCATAGGATTAGAATGATGCGAGAGAATTCAAATTTTGAAGATTATACTGAGCTTTTGGGATTTAATGGCGCGACTGAAATATTTATATTGCTTTTGTTAAAATTGAAATCGAAAATATCCACTCAATGTTTTTAATTTTGCTAACTATTCATCATGAAAAACTGAGCGTTTCTCAATCATTCTTTATCCAATGGCTTAACACACTCGTTCTTTTAACTTGCCCTTTTAATTTAACGTTCGCTGTTTTGAATTTTCACGCGAAGGAAAATTCTTAAGAACGTCGGTTGGATGATCAAAGCGAAAGAACATTTCGCGATGCACGAGAATAGAAACGGCTAAAAGTCGAAGGCACATTCAGTAATCGCAGCGGTTTGTCATTGTATTGTATTAATTAAACACACTTTTGTTCCTTCTGTCTCGCAGTTAAATAGCGAAGCTAAAACTTCAATGACTTGACTGTAACGTCGCTCATAAGTTTCCTTTGGTACATACCTCCAAGCTTTCTGACTGCTGTCTACCGCTATCTTCACGGTACTGCTTTATCTCCTGTTGTCTACTTCATCTTTCAGTTGCGATAAAATTCAAATATACTTTTATATTCTTAAAATTCGTAAATTTTATTTTATCGTTAAATCTATCAAAAAAATCAATTTTACCAAAGACGTAAAAAAGAATTGTTAAAAGTATGGATCGAACAAAATGGCAATAATTCCAAAAATTCTACATGAAGAGGCGCGCGCGTCGTTGAGAGCCTGAAAAATGAATTGTCGCCGTCAGAAAGCCACATAATTTCCCAGCACGTATCCTTTTTACGGGGGAACACGTACAACGAAAAGCTTTTATATACTGTCCTGATTTCAACGACGAATGCGCGCAACGCCGCGCCGCGAAGCGGATGTTAAATCAGTTAAAACTCGGGATTCTCTAATTAATTCCGTACCCCCGGATTGACCGTTGCAGCGTGCAAACAACTTTAAGTGCATTAAACAAGATTCCTCTGCTGTGAAAATGGCGCGTAAAACAGACGTTCAGTTTTGCTCCATTTTTTTTAACGCTACGTCTCATATATGTTGCCGTGCTAAATTTACAATCAGTGAGCATTTTTAAGCCGGGCTCGTATCTAGATGCACATTCCGGCTAGAGTGCCTACGTTTCCACTTGGTGCTTGCAACGCTCGTGAGCGTAATTCGTCTTTGTTTAACATTTGACAAAGAACAGGGATGAAATGATTCTAGGAGCGTCGCGGTTGCGAACGCGAAGTGGAACGCACCCCTGGATGCATCATTTATGCATTATATGACTCAAAGTCACATTAACCCTCTAATAACACCATGTAGGAGTAATAACTTTGTGTGCGATATCGCACACTCGTATACCTCTATCTTTTAAGTCTTATTACATTTTTTCGCTCCAATTTAGCGTGGCATTTTGTTCCAAGTTATAGAAACCGTCTTTTTATAATAAAAATTGTAAACTAATTATTAATTTTATCCGAAGGTTAATTATAGTTTCAAAAAATTGGATTATAAAAGATTAATTAATAGTATATTTGTAAATATATGAAAGATTAAACATAAAATATAGCAAAAAAAATAATAACTTATTTGCAATGTTAAATTAAATAGTAAAAATATAATTTTCGACTTAAGTAACAATCATTATGATATACGAATGAATATAATAAAATATGTAAGGCGCACATGGACGAATATGTTCGACGCGAGAACATTTAGTGCCTGATGTGAATCTAATAAGCACTGCCATGCTAATACGTGATGGACGTGACACCGTTTAAAAAACATTTTATTTTCTACTCTCACATTCACATAAGTCCAAATATATTCTTAAATGTGTCATATATACGTACAGAGATTAATAAAAATACTTTTTCAATAATAAAGCAACAAAATATTAAAACGTGAAATGTGACGAAAACTGCTAGTCCTTCATTTTTGTGTAAATTACAGCGCTGATATCAGCAGTCTGATAATAAGAAAGATAACGAAGCGGTTTATTGGGACGTTTTGCGACGTTGGTCGCGCAAAACTCCATTATTCTCCGTTTGAAATAATAAAAGCAATGGATTTCTCTCTCGCAAAGCCCACCCTTCTCGCAAAGAAGAAGCCTTCACCACGGTAAATCTCCTTCTCGCCCTACTAATCTTTTAAAAGGATGAGGAAGAAGTGGCGGAAGTCGATTCGCCGCGTCGCTATGTCTCAATGAAAGTCCAGGAACGTATATCAGCTTTGCACCAAACTCTATCAAAAATCGAATTTTCCACTTGGCCATCAATAAATAAAATCCCACCGAAGCTTGACCAAAAGAAAATTTCTCAGTTGAATAAAATCTTGGTTTCTTATTAATTAATTTCTGAGATTACTTTTTTCATAATCTTTCTGATAATTGTAGTTGCATTAAGTATGTAATAGAACTATAATATATAATATTATATATAGTCTATTATAGTTTTTCAATATTCTTGTTTTGTTCCTTTGAGAAATTAAAAGGTACTTTGCTCTGTACAGCTGTATATAATACTCTCTAATAATAATAAACTCTCCATTTGGGACAATATACACATACCGCTGTTTTAAATTACGCAGATCTTTTGTTTATCTAGCGAAGCCAGCTGTCGCGTTAATTCCGAACAAATTGGAAGGCATTTTTATCATATTTAATACAAGAGCTTCCTATTTAAAAGCGCGAAAACACGACGTGACAACGCGATAATGTGACGTTAAACTCGTGACAACGCATAATGGAAAAAATTAATGGAAACATTTTAAAAAGTACGACGCGGGTTCGTCATTCTCACATATATAAAACTATATATAACATTTTTCGCGTGCATCCAATTGTGCGTTTTTTTTCTTTCTTTTTGGCAAACGGCTGCCGCGTAATCCGGAACAAACGAAAGGATTACGCAATTTCCACGGCAACTCGCCAACCCCAACCGAGAAGTTTAATACAATGTTTTTTTCAAAAGCCTGATTAAGCTTCGCTGAAAGCCCGCTCTGATCTTTTGCGAACATCCGTAATCATTCGATAGATAGAAAATAATTCCGGATAAAGGATATTGCCCTCTTCGACTTTCTTTTAATCTTAATTACTTTCTTGTAAGCCACAATTGTCCAGCTGAAATCTCATCAAGTTTTATTCTTAAGTATTTGAGTTCTTAAAATTTTAGACTTATCCCCATTTTTATGACAAACTTCTTTCAAACTTTAATTGCACAAAAAGTTTTGGAAATTTTTCTACTTTCAAAATTCAAATATTTACAGAATTAAGAACGTTTCTTTCGACAAACAGATCCTTGAATCCCTTCATGAAACTTGCAAAAATTCGAAGTGTCGATATTATCGTACGTCGCACTTATGTCATATAGTATTCATATATTCATTTACTTAAAAATTTTTTAAAATATATATACCTGATAATATATATATGGAATAGACTGTTATGCATATTCGAGATATCGAAGGCCCCACAATTCTTCCAGAACACTGTACACTCAAATAAAATCAGAGAATCTTATAATTTTTGCCCCGCTCTTTCATTCTCTCATCCTTGAAAACATTGAAAAGAGATTGTTAAAATAAATCATTATGTTCCTTTGGTGAGGATCAAAATTAAATTTCACCCTTTCTCCCTTGTCTCTTCCTTCCTACGATAATTTCCATAATATAATCAATGGTAAACTGTAATACCACCCAGATTTGCCGTAAGTTTTTAGAACAAATTAAGTAATAAATTTTCCAAAATTATGTTATAAAAACGAAAATTAGAAAAATATCGTTTACTTGGTTCAAATGTAACAATTAATATGTGAATACAATAAATATAATAATAAAAATTCGTTTGATCGTAGTTCGATCGTAAAAGATAATGAGTTTATCCTTTTATCCGAGGCAGAGAACAAACGGTCAGCAAAAAAATATATAGCTGGTATTCGCGGTATTATTATTTTTCCTACACAAAATGAAACCAGAAAAATGTAAAGGCCGTTAATAAAACCGGATATCGTTTGTATCAATGAAAATTCGCCGATAAACTGATTATCACGTCATAGCTTTAGTGCGTCTTCAATTACACCGATACGAAATTTTCTAAATCCGGAGATCTTGAAATATTAAAGATTTGTATTTTTTTCCTAATTTCACATCTACATCCATTTTTCAAACTTTATATATTTGCCGAATATAAAACATGCACTTATACGTATGAATCTCTTCAATTTCAAAAATATCTGAAAAATTTGTTAAAATTGTACAGATAATTGTAAATCGTATAATTTATTATAATGTACATTCATCTTATATTTATAAAAATTAATTTTTTTCCAATTTTTACAAAATATCTACTTGACTACAAAATACCCAAGAAAAATAGAAAACTGAAAACGGCGCAATCATTGTATATCTGAATAGCCATCTCTATCCCATCGTTGCTCTTTCATTCTCTCTATATATGCGCTCTTCTATTCTTCTACTCTGTGCACTTCGCGTTTATTTTCTCTTTTTGCTTAACTCACTTCACCCAATTGCATTATATATCTCCACTTCCCGATTTCTTCTACTCGCATCTCTTTCCGTCTGTTCCTAGGCCAGTCATATTAGACATCGAACCTTCCAATTACTCTTTTCAGGTTGCAACCACCATGAATTGCTTTGATTTAAGGTGCTGTAAGTGGGATTAATTTTGCTTCGCATAATTAATGCGCATTAAAAAGTTATTAACAATATTATCAACAAAAAACGCGATTTTTTTTATTTTTTCTCAAATATCTCGAAAACTAAGCAAGATAGGGTAACTAACTATACGTACCTTTTTTGTAGAGCGTAAAATTATCTACAATAATGATCTGAACAACATTTATCGTCAAGTCAGTCGTTTAGCTTGCACGCGCCGTCAAAGTCCGAGACTCGGATCTCGAAAACCCTCGATTTCATCGTTTTTTTGATGTTGCGTTGGTGATTTTTTTCAGTCATTTAAAATGGAATTAAAAATTCCCAAAAATCACACATCATCTGAGAACTACAAAGAATACTTTTCAGGGTGTAACCGATTTTTTAGACCCTTTTTCTTTAGTTTGTAGCTATGTAAGCAAAAAATTTTGATTTTTTGGACTACTCTTAGTTTTTCGCTGTTTTCAGACCTTAGAATTTATTTGAGACGAATTTTATGTGGACGAAATTTGCAACAAAAAAGGACCCTTGTATTTTCTTCGTACGACGAACGCTGATTTTTTTATTGACGCGCAAAGTTATCTAATATTGCGCATAGGTCGGATAACGCTTGTTTTACACTAAAATAATTATTTTTTATTATTTACGTAATTTTTCGCATTATTATTGAACCATATTGCAAAGCCGTTTTCAACACATTCTCTCATGTTTACTTATTTATTAACAAATTGTTTATTTAAAAATTATTATAAACAATTAGAAAAACATGTTATAATCGTTGGATAACTTTGCGCGTCAATAAAAAAATCAGCGTTTGTTGTACGAAAAAAATACAAGGGTCCTTTTTTGTTGCAAATTTCGTCCACAACAAGATGCATACGATAAAATTCGTCTCAAATAAATTCTAAGGCCTGAAAACAGCGAAAAACTAAGAGTAGTCCAAAAAATCAAAATTTTTTGCTTACATAGCTACAAACTAAAGAAAAAGGGTCTAAAAAATCGGTTACACCCTGAAAAGTATTCTTTGTAGTTCTCAGATGATGTGTGATTTTTTGGGAATTTTTAATTCCATTTTAAATGACTGAAAAAAATCACCGACGCAACATCAAAAAAACGATGAAATCGAGGGTTTTCGAGATCCGAGTCTCGGACTTTGACGGCGCGTGCAAGCTAAACGACTGACTTGACGATAAATGTTGTTCAAATCATTATTGTAGATAATTTTACGCTCTACAAAAAAGGTACGTATAGTTAGTTACCCTATCTTGCTTAGTTTTCGAGATATTTGAGAAAAAATAAAAAAAATCGCGTTTTTTGTTGATAATATTGTTAATAACTTTTTAATGCGCATTAATTATGCGAAGCAAAATTACTCCCACTTACAGCACCTTAAATCAAAGCGATTCATGGTGGTTGCAACCTGAAAAAAGTGATTGGAAGGTTACCCCCCTAAATTAGTCTAATATGACTGGCCTATTCCGTTTTCATTTTGAATTCTCTCTCTCCTCTCTTTAATTCCTCTCTTCTGTTCTCTCTTCTCTCTATTTTTTCTCTCCCATGAGTTTTCCTTCCATCTCCACAAAAAAAAGGATCAACTTTGTGAAAAAAAAATATATATATACAATATAGGCACAGATTTAAAGTACGTGAGTCACGTGTAAATTACATACATTATAAAAATATTCTATATATGTATATATTGTTAATATATTATACAGGGTGAAACATTTAAACTGAGACACTTAAATATCTTGAAAAAAAAGCATTGAAAAAAAATATCCTAGATATATGTATAATGTATACGTGTGTATATGTATTTTAAATTAAAAAATATCAATATAATTGGCGATAATTAAGCAATAATTATTATAATTTGTGTTTTGGATAATACAAGCTGTGATATTTTACGACTAACAATTTTGCGCAACGTTGTAAAGCGCTATCAAATACCATTAACACAATACGAAATACATGCTACAAAGCACACATGATTTCGTAAACGCGCGAGTCAATTCAATCAATTGGCCAGTAGCGGGCCTATTTGCATTTACCGCCAGCCTCCGAGAGAATGCCACAACAGACGAGCCGGAAATTAATGTGTTGGTTCCCTAATTGCTGATTAAAAACACTACTACAGCTGCGGCGACAATTAGGATACGCAGGCGCGTATCCTATCGCGGCGACTACAATTAACGGCGGAGTATCCAATAACGACGTGTATATAGCTATATTCGGAAAGGCAAAATCAGTTAGTCGACTTACTAGCGCGCAGCCGACAAGGAAATGAATGAACTAAAGTACTAAAGTGATAAAACTTTGCTTGTAATAACTAATAAACCATATTTGGTATTTCCGATTAAAAAAAGATTTAGGTATATTGAATTTTAAGTCAAAAATGTGTAAGGACTGTGGATGAACAATTCTTACAACTTATCGTAAATCCACGTAAGTAACTTTACAAAAATTAAATTGGCTAAAGACAAGTTAGATTATATTAGAATTCTCTCTGAGTCAGTTAGATTTAAATTATGTTAGAAATAGAGGTGCACGTTTTCAAATTAGAATCGGCACAATTTATGTTCTATTCTTATATATAAATGGGTATTTTGTCCGGCAGTCAACTTGGAAAGTAAAAGTTCCGATATCTAAACGTGCTTGAGCATATTATTGGACCAATTAAACATATTTTGCATGTTAGTCATGTTTCTATGGTCAAACTATCGCATTTTTTAAGTAAATAAACACGCGTTAAAAGTTTACGTTCAGAACAATACGTTCCCTTTATTTGCGCAAGGTGTTGGGCCCCCAATTTATCGCAAATAAGGATCGCGCGCTTGCCGAGTCCGAACACGTTTCAGGACTCGTGATGGTACTCACTGCCCTCATATGATTGGATTGTCAAATATTAAAGTGTTCGAATTCCAAATTAGTCGATTTATCGTGGAATTTCTACAAAGCAAGATATTTCTCATATGTTAATCCTCTACGCTCGAAAGAAGTCGCGTAACAAAATTGCTTAAAGATCTCAAGAAGAAGTAATATATAGGTAGATAGAAATCGTAACTACAAGAATAATATAGTAGACTAATAGAATAATATAGTATTCAGCTGTATCATATTAACTCTTTCCATATTTAATCTCGTTTAAAAGAAAAATTATCTGTTCTCTCTTTCTTTCTTGCATATATGATTTCAAATGTCGGATCAACTTTGCGAAAAAAAATATGCCTATTCCCTTTTTTTCCTAGAAAAATAATAACAACGAGGGAACAAACTTTTCACGAAATATTTTTCTGCATGATATTATGAACAAGAATTCTCAGGGAATTTATTAATATTTGAATTAGGAACAAAAATTGGTTGCATGCATACAAGAAATTTCTTAATGCGAAATATTAGTAAAATTATTCTAAAGTAAAATACACTTAAATAAACTGCAGCAATTTTAAGTAATCACATCGCCAACACGAGCAGATTCACCGTTGCGACGTATTGCGTGGGAAAATTTATGCGGCGTAATTTGTTATGCTAAATAAAATGCACGATTTGTGGAATTGTTGGACGCGGACCAATAGAATCTCAACGTTTGCGGCACCTATGGGATCTTAACTAATTTATTCAGGTCCGGAAATCATAGAGCGCGTCTAACAGTGCGGCAATTTAAATACGCTTTGTATAGCTACTGTAACCAAATTTTATTAGTAATTGAGCGTTGAAATTTGTTCAACGATCAATATTGAAACAACGCGAAAGGAGATTATCATCTGCAATATGCATGTGCGATAAACCGATTACGGACAGATACATCGAAATATCAAATTTCAAGAATAACAATCCTATTAACGTATTTCAGATGCGATAAGGCGATAAAGAGATACATTATAATTCTTATACTGTAATGATGAATGTAACGTAACAGTTATTTATTTTGCGCACAGTCTATTTCATTATATGTCATCAAAAAATATCTTTTCGTATTGAAATTAAGCGTGCGCGACTAATTGAACATTGTAGAAGTAATAAAAATAAAAGAATAATTATTAGAGATGAAAAAAATGGAGAGAGAATCACGAGAATATATATATATATATATATATATATATATATATATAGAAAATACTTTTATGCGATTCAATAGAGATGAGTCTATGCTGCTTTTTTATCTGCCCAGCAGTACATGAATATTTCAATTACGCAATATTACCATCTCGCCCCGAATATGAAATTAATTTCTATCGCGAAACGATGATTGACGCGCGCGAATTCCACGGGGGCGACGACGACGACGTTCTAATTATTTTCGACGGCCGTTTCTGGAAATTGATGATGTAGCAATTGAGAAGTTTCTTATTGAGTTCCCATTTTCTTTCCTCGCGCGAGCTTATCTCGTCGCTTCTCTCCGCCTTTATTCTTTATTTTTATAGATATCAGGCCAATCGTCCTCCCTCGATAGGAATTTTACGGTATATCGAAATTTGCGCTGTTGACGAAACAGGATATCTCCGAAAAAGGAGATGACGACGGAGCGTACTCCCGAGTTTTATTATCCTCTTTTCCGCCTCCTGCCCGAACTTCTTTCAGTAATTGTCTATCTGTCGATAGGAAAACCAAACGGAATAAGGAATCGCGGAAGAAATGTTTTCGAGAAGTGGACAGAAACGATCGAGTTAAACGTGTCCGCTCTTTTATCTTTCACAGGAGTATAATGCAAAATTTAAAAAATATAACTCGCAGCCTCAAATTGATTGCTCACGTAACGTTACGGCCAACTTCCAACGTAACAAAGCTGACTGCAGAGTAATAAACATTGTTTAGTTATGAGTAAAATCTGAAACGGCTGCAGTACGGCGAAAGATAGGAGAGAGAAATGAAAAAATAATGTCGCGATCTTTTATTTTGTACAAAACAGTGTATGACCGTTGCTCCGTACACACAATGTTCTGTGGATGCGCGTTATATTACATTACATGTATATGTACAGAATACGCGTACAGAGTACACGCATTAACGGTGAAATACAAACGAATATACATATTTCATTCGCACGGTACGTGATGTATTCGCCTGTATGCTTTTATATTTTTACATAAACAATACAAATAATCTCGATATAAAAAGAGAAAGAGGGAGGATGCAATCAGTCGAAACGATTACAAAACGTATAGATTACACTTCCATTCTCTATATTGTGATAAACAACTATAAAATACCGTAAAAAAAAGATTGTTGATATGTATAGCGCGCATTAAAAACTGAGATCGAGATGGCACGATCAATTGTGAATTGAAAACGCAAACTGGGTCCCCGAAATCTAGCAACTTTATCTTCCTCGGTGGAATTTCAATCCTCGATACGCAATTGCGATGCAGCTTCAATCTCCGATGCGTGCACCGGTGTGTGATACGCTTTAACACACTGAACACGGAATCTCGTCGCAAAACGAGAATTGCGCGAGAGGCCGTATCGCGTAAATTAATAATTCGCGACGCGAATAGTGCCAACGTCGTAACCGCTTCGCGTCTGTCGCGCTTTGAGAGGCGCGCTCGTGGAGCAGGTATATACCTATACGCCATCAGGTCTGCGCCTTAATGGTCGCCGTCGACACCTATGTAGTTCCTACGGCTTTTACTTCTGTCACCAAGTGAATTCGTCGACGCATTGACGCTGCAACATTGTCAGCGTCTACAAAGTTACTTTTCGTATCCGTATTTTTATTAAAGTAATTTTATTACAATTTCATTTTACCGCCATTACTGTCGTTACTCATAGTCACTGTAATTCGGAATAAACTTCGGTTAATCTTCTTGTCACATCATTATAGCACAATATATATATTCGTGCTCATAACATTTATACTTATATAGAGATGTGCAAACTATTCGAATTCCAATTTCTATGATTCGAATCCGAACTATTCAAAATAGCAGTAAAAAAATTTATTTCAAATTTTTTGTATGCTCTGTGATCAAATTGTAAGTAAAAGTTTGAATATGCGTAAAAAATCGTATATAAGCTATGATAAACTAGAATATTATTTTATTTTAATTTCTATCATGTATGTATAATTGGATAATGTTTAATGAATATACTACATTAGAGTATTTTAATAATTTATCTACGACTTTTTGCCTAATTTTTTCAGTTACCGCGATATTAAATTATGTGTCTTATTAGTTTTATATTAAAAATATTTAAATATGTTTTTTGCTTTAAAAGAATTTATATTATATAATCAATATTATTTTTTCACATTAAAATATTCTCCTATTGTTAGACGAGTTAGAATTCAATATTTAACGTGCAGTCTCTCTTTCATAAAATTGAAAAATATGTTTATATAATTATATTCAGTCTCAAACAATGCCCACTTCCTCTCGCTCCTCTCTCTCTCTCTCTTGTTGGTTGAAGCACATTATTATACATGACTAAGCCGTCATCTCGAGTTTATTATGTTGCGTTGATTTATGTAGTCGGTGTAACGAACCTTCAGCGTGACGGCGAGGTGTTTAGCTGACTACGCGAGAGAGTCAAACTATGTAAACGCGACTTACCGGAAGACACCGAAAGAAGCTGGACCCGGCACGATCCACGGAGGAATTCTCTGATAACGAGCACCATCACGGTAATCGGATTTGAAATTGCTACAAACAAAAACGACGACGAGCTGCACACTTATAATCTGATATTTGCCGAGTAAAATTTTATCCGATAAAGCCGAATGATTAAAGATTTGAAGGGCCGGGAATTGCATTCGATAAATCCGACCTACTTTAAAGAATTGGATGTTAAAGTGCATAAAAGTGGGAGGAATTAAGAGAAATGAAAAGGAATTTAAAAAATAAAAAAAATTGAAGAGATTCTGCGTAAAAAAAAAAAGAATTCCATGGGTCAAGCTTCTCTAAATTATATTTGAAAAATAATTACTAACTGGACAATAATTGAATCTGGTATTACAATTCCGCAAATGAAATCTCGTTTATTTTATATAATATATTTCACATTCATTTTATTCATTCAAGGCACCAATTTTATTTTAATGGATCTCAACCGATCGTGCAGCAGATAATGTTCCCATTTTGAAAAATAACGCGCAAAACGATTCAATAAAATATTATTCAAGTAAGTACAATTAAAATATCTTTATCGTAATCACTTGCAATTATATATAATTAAAAAAAAAACGTATTCTCATATAAATATTTAAGATTATTTATTAATACTCTTAAAAGTTTGATCTCTGAGAGCTACGCCAATTTCGGAAAAATATACCTATATCGAATCTTACTAAAATCCTGCCGCATTGGTAATACTTTTTAAGCCGCATCATTAATTCGAAAGCGACGTAAAATCCATAATTTCCATTACGTCAACAAAAATCTGGCGCTACCGACTTTGAAATGTTTAGCTCTTCAGATCTCTAAATGCTAAACTGTTGCGTCATTGTAACGGAGAAATCAGCATGCGTCCGAAACCCTTTGTGTTTCCGCGCCCTCGATCCTTAATAATTAACCCGTTCATTGTACACTCGATCCGCAGAGACGATCGCCGTAACAAAATCCTCGCCGTTAATGTTACGGCATTATCGTAGGGCCATCACTTATACAAACCGTCCCGGCACGGTACGCGTAACGATATCAGAGTATAATGGAGCCCTTACAGCGACGACGTGTATACACAACGCGATAATACTCGTACTTACACGATACACTATACACGCACGCGTGTGTCCACCGCCGTGTGCACGCCTCTGTGCGGCTGCACTCACGTATATACACGGCAAGCGGGACAAACGGGTGGTGGAGGTAGTCGTTTGTATCGCTTGGGATTCGCATGACGATAGTAATGAGACCTTTGCCGGAGGGCTTTTCGGCGCACAATGCAATTCCGCTTGTTACTGATAACAGCCCCCCTGCAATTGCTCGTTACCTATAGCCTCGCCCTTTTTGCATCTCTCAACTTTTTTTTCCCACCCGTGTCCATCTCTGTGATTTCCACGGTAGGCCCCTGGTTCATTTCTTGTTGCACCAATGGTGTCTTTGATAGATATAGTTGCTCTCGTCGAGAAAGTATCGCGATCAAAAGCGCTAATTGTCAATGCAATATAATGGTAAACTGTTAAGAAATCAAAGCCGAGGCAAAATTAAAGTGTATGAGATTCATATATTTATAATCACCTTCTATTTCTAATAAGCGTATTATTCCATTTTCCTGTCACTTATCTCCCAATAATATTATTACGAAACTTCCGCGAACGATAACCAACTCGATTAGTTGCATTTTCAATGTGTTCCTTCAAATTCACGAATATTCGTCACTATTCCACAGATATCGCTTCTAGAAATTGAAAAGAAAAAACGAGAAGTTGGAAAATGTTTGCCGTGGATGATCTTTTAATTTCCTTGTTCTTCCGATAAACTTACAGCTTGCTCGATCTTGTTCAGCATGAAATTTGTTTTATCTTCGCGCTTATCCGATTATCAATATAACGAACCAACGTGGCAAACTTTCAATAGAACGCTGCGAGTGTAAACGCAATATTGTGTGCGTTTCTCAAAAGGATTAATGAAAAAGAGAATGGATTAAAGACAAGATTAAAAATTTAAATGCTGTACACGTTGTTACGATTATTTACATATCTCTCCTTATATATCTCTCATCCCTTATAATTTTACTTGCGTATTGCAGATTGGTAGTAAATCTCTGATTTCTAATATGATAGATAATATTCTCAATTATATATGTACAACTAACTTCCAAGAGAATCCTCCATTCCCAAGTAGAACAGAAAAGTCAAAATAATGTCAGTTTAACGTCCATTTTATGTCAATATAACGTCAAATTTACATCATTTTGACATTTCTGTTCTACTTGGGAATGGAGGACTCCTTAACGGTGAGAATTAGTTCTTACAGTACCTACATTTTGACAAGTCAAAATAATGTCAACTTGAAAAATGACGTAAGTTTGGTCAGTACGACGTCAAATTCACGTCATTCTGACTTTCCGTTCTCCTTGGGTTTGAGAACCCGAATGTCATTCCCGCAGCAGAACGCAGAAATTGATCACCGCGCGCCGATGTGTATCACATTCAGACTCGGACGATCGCACAAGTCGAAATCAGAAACGGAAGGTGAAAGAGCATTGAGATGGAGAGGGCTAGGGAGAAGAGGGAAGGGAGGGAGGGAAAGCGTAGAGTGGAGGATGCGAGAGTTAAATTAGTTTCCGGGGCAAAAGCTGGCTGCCGGCCGGTTTTCAGGACCTAACCCCCGTGTATAATTCCAGAACAGCTCCATCAGGCTGGAACCCACGAAGAACCTTCCATCCAGACTATCCGACCGCCTCCGCTATAGCGCCGCACGAGGCATCCCCTAACACGTGTGCGCCCACCACCTTCCCGGACTTCGCGGGCGTTGCAGTTTGCGAAGTTAATTACCGCCGGATAATTGCACCCTATATGCCGTCCGTCTGATTAATGAGGCGCGGCTGGGCGAGAATCATCAGGGATACTAGAACCTTTACTCGTCTTTCTCTATGGCATCTCTCTCCTTTTGTCGTCAAGGAGCGATTTGCGATCCTCTCCGAGATAATGAGCTATTGATTTATGCCTGATTCCAATTCTTGGCTATTTTAATGACCATTTTTGTAACTATCGCACAAATATCGGAATAAACAAATGGGAAGTTTCTGAAATTACGGGAGTTTTACGCGGATTATTGTAATTAATTTGAAAGGAATTAATGTTTTAGAAAATTAGAGATAATTTGGGGTCCCAATTCTTTGAATTTAAACTCTCAAATAAAAATAAGATAATACTAATTGATTTTTTCGTAAAAAAAATTAGATGTTTTTCCTAATAGAACTTTAGTAATTTATTTAAAAAAATATCAACAAATTTCATTTTTATTTCAAATATTACATTTTATATTATAATTTTCCAATCCTAAAGTTCTAATTTCCTTACACTTAAGGATACTTGTATCCGAAATCCACTGAAATGTGATTGCTCGTGGATTTCGGCGAACTTGAACGAATTAATATCTGCGCAATCACGGTATTACTGTTCTCGCTCATCCCTAGAGGGTTGTTCTGAAAACGATTCCTTCGAGAAATCCTCATGGGAGAGTATATATACAGGTTCCCGCAGGAGATGCTTTTCGCACCGCTTGCGGTTACCTTGCGCGAGCTTGCAAAGCAGTCGTCTTCTTCGGCTCTAGAATCCTTCATGCCTGAAGAGCGGGAACTCAGCAAGATCTCGAAAGGTTGCCTCGAAACGGCAGGTAAGCTTGATTACTTGACTTTGCGTCGCGAACGTCAATTCCGTCTGATATGCTACCGCACATGCTTAGGAGGACACTTCACACGGGTAAATGATCAAAGAGCGTTGATTGTTAATTAATTAACATTGAGAAGTACATCCAGATTACGTAATCGAGAAGCACACTCAAATTTGAACAAATTATATGCTTTGATTTAATACATCACAGATTATATGTACCTAATTATATTATGCCTGTAACTCACGTATACAGGGTGTATCAAAAGGTAAGATGAATCAACCAGCAGGTGAAAGAAAAGCTTTACTAGAATATATATAAATTATAAACATTATATAATTATATACATATACGACGTAGAACAAAACATACAAAATATAAAATCAGTAAAAAATCAGGAAAATAATGTTAGGTTTATTTAAGTAGTACAAGTCTTTAATAAAGTTTACTGCAGAAGTTTCTGTAACGCATTATTGAAATAAAAAGAAATCAGCGTGAATACCGTTAGCATTCATACAACATAGATTGTCCCATTCTGCCAAAGTCCCCATTTCAGCCCATTTAACCGAGTTCAAATGCAAAAAACATCGTGCGCATTTTCATCTCAGCGATTTACGTATAGCTGCGCGCTCTGACAGCCGCTAGTAGAACACCGGCTTTTGCAATTCATGATCTAGAAAAGCTTCGAGCGGGGACGCTTTCGAAATGGCGACGAATACAGGCCCGACTGTTTGTTTTCAGCCACGCGACGAGTGTAACTGAACGTTTTCAACCGCAAAATGATGCTCGCGGTCGCGGGCATCGTGTAAACACGCGCATTCAACGCGCGGGCAAAACCGCGTCTTTCTCTATTTTTTTTTACGCCCTCCTCTGACATACTACGCTTTTGTTCTCCTTTTGCCGCGGGCGATGCGATGCACTGCGCTACATAGGATGCTCATTTGCACGTAGCATTCCATCACGACGTCTGGCGTCATCTCTCACTGCCGTTATCTCAAACGTCATAATCAGCAATACGATACACTTGAATATAAATACAAATGCAGATCCAAAAAGTGGCGGATCCAAGTTCAAAGCCGGATGTGCTATTCAGGTGCAGACGCAATCCAGAATTTACTTGGAATTTTTTAGGAAATATAATTAGGTACATATATTACAAATACCAAAAATATATTCAATATCCTTTACAGCGATTTGCTACAATTGTTTCTCCTAATACCGCAAATCTCATTTTTCGGCAATCGAGATTTTTACCTGCGCTTTAACGCAAAAGGATTACGGCGGTTTGCGCATGCAACGTGCATGTCCAATTTATCGCTCCTGTTATCATTCACGTTCATCGATCGAGGCAATATGAATGCAATCATCGTCGCGGCAACGACATAAAATTTACTGCATCGGCTGTAAAATTCACCCGTGGACCAGAATGTTCGCCCGGCTGCACATTCACTGTCCGCGAGATCGTTACAAGCATCCAACGACCGAAAATTATTGAGAGGCCTGATCGATCTAATCTAACACACACAGGGTGTCTCTATCGTCGATCTAATGACAATAACGCCGTATCTTCTTTAGATTTAAAATTACTTTTTGTTGCAATTTCTCGTCTATATCGTAGCAGAGTTAATAATCTTATGATTGGCGCTCAATTTTTTTATACCTACCGCAATGCAAATGCACCACTGGATTGATTTAAGAAATATCAGCATGCGGAAGTATCAGTAAACGTTACTCCATGACATGGCTTAGCGAGATGCCGGCAAGAGATACGGCACGTCCCTGATTGCGTTTCTTAGCTCGCAGCCACCCCCTTACTGTCCATCCCGTCTGTCATCACCCCTTTCGGCGCCAACCGCCGCGCGCTTGTCTCTTCCCTTCTGCCATCTCCTCTTAATAGCGCAGCTATTCTCCCTCTCGCGGTTTTTCTTTCAGTCCAGAAAAGTCCCAGGGTCGGATTTAACCCTTTAACCTCAAGAATGTTTTTTATGTGATACTCGTATAATACTCTCAGAACAGATTTTCAGTATTATTAAAACAATTTTTATTTAAAATATACTTGTTAAATAAATATATTTATTTATTTAACAAAGTATTATGTAATTATGTATATACGTTATATATTGAGATATACTATAATTTTCGATTACCATTTTTCAGACTTGCACATCCCTTGATTACTTTTTAAACTTCTTAAATTTCACAATTTATTACAATAAAATAAAAACAATAATCAAAATAGAATTACGGCAAAATGAACAACAATAGTACTGAAATAATAGAGGCATTTAGCTAAACCGCTCAAATAAAACGCAACCGCTGCGCGCCACATATGGGCCACCGCTAACAATCCTCAAGAGGTGAAAATTTGCTCAAGCCGGCCCTGAACGGAGACAGCGCGCTCAGAGAGTAAACGGAGAAGAGAGGAACGGAGAAGCTTTACAGAATTAAGGAGCCATTCGCCTTTCATTAACTCACTACGGGCCCAAGGGGGAGAGATATTCCCTTCGTGCTAACTCATCCCTAGTTTATCACTACCCCGTAGACGACGACGGCGAGGGAGAGGCGGACTGTCTCCGATAGAAGGACCGGACTTTTATCCCCGCCGCGAGGCCATTTACCACCGTCGCTTGGCAAATAGGTAAACGAGATCTTTCCCGATTCTCCTAAACTCTTCAACCGCGATCTAGATTGCGCTACTTCGTTAATCAAGACGATCGAACGCGCAATCCGTTTGCGTTTTCCCCGCCAGTCCCTCCCTCACGTTTATTTTCCTCTCGGAAAACGTTCACGTTTTCCGAGTTTTAGATTAAATTTCAAGTAATCGGCGCGGGCTCTCGCCTTAATCGCGCTTCAGTATTCCTTTTAGAAAAGAGGACTCTAATAAAGTAATTATAGTTACTCAGTTAACGAACCTTTAATTTATTTACTTCTTTTCGTTGAAGGAAGATTTGTTGATTTTCAACGTTGTTGTTCAAATGCAGTTGAAGGTGTCGCGTTAACAAATTTATCTCAAGTAGATTTTCGAAAGCATTTTAAAATAGAAATCGCAAGATAAAAATATCAAGGTTGTAATGCTTTTTTAATAAGAGCCGATTAAAGAGTTCACAAATCATAAAGCCAATATTTCAGGTATGACAAATTAGACAGTAAAAGTATTGTCATTAATTAAGTCGTTAAAACACTTATACATACATGAGATTTTCTTATTAAAAATGTTATCGCGCATACACCGTTGAATTAGTGTCAAATTATATTGAATTGAGTCATTTTTAATCATTCCTATAAATCGCCACTACTTTCACTCAAAATATGTCGTTAATTTAATTAAAACAATGTCAACTTAACTAAACCAATGGAATTAAAATAATACTGTTAAACTGTTATACTGGTTAAAAATAGCAAAATGTTATTTAACTCAAGGGGTTAGTAGTTTAAATTTTATCCTTTAATATTTAGCAGTGTAGCATTTATCATGTATAATAGTCCAATTCGAGCAAAGGTCATGAATTCGAACAGATTCGAAATTGATTTTCGCTAAATGAAAGATAGGTTGTGTTCACCACCGTGTGATAATCCTCTTTCGGTTAACATTACAACAAATTGGGAAATACCCCGGAATCTCGCAGATCCAACCGCGCGCAACCAGCGCGGGGTTAATCTTTACACGGCAGACGTGAGCTATACTCGAACCACGCATCGACTTTTCGGTGTTAAGACTTACCGGGATCGGAAGAGGGATGCGCTCTGGTGAGTCTGCAGAGTTGTAATGGCAGATAACGAGTATCCGCCCGCGGTGGTGACTTCGGCGGCGGCGGCGTCGCGCTCAGGAAACCGCGCTGAAGTTCCCAGCCCACTTCCTGGATGATCGAAGCCTTCCTGAAGTACGGCGTCACTTCCCGCAGGTACTTCACTGCAACGAGAAAACACGCCGTCAGAGAGAGTGTCTCGCCAACTCTGGATCAGGTGAAAATATAAATGTTTACGTTTTATCTCACAATTCTGTCCTAAGCTCTCACTTGATGTGAGAGCTTCTACATAACAGATCTGTCCATTTTAGTTACGTTTATTATACTTTTATTTTTTTCCCCCTCGCTCTATAATCTGAGCACTAATATACATATTATAAAAAACACGAGCAAGAGCAATTAGCATTGCATTATAGATTTGATATTTTCGTAGCAATAAACCGCTTCCAGTCATACTTTTAGCTCAAGAAATATTTTTTTTAATCAAAATACAACGTAAAAATTTATTATATACACTACAGATAGTTAGTAATTAAAGTTTAATAATAGTTTTAATAATAATTAGTAATCCTAAATTTTATCCTAAACTTTTAAATCAATAAAAAATATTCTTTTTACAAAAAAAAAACATTTGTCCTTGCATACTTAGCTTAAGGGGATCCTGCAGCCGTATGATTTACCGACATTATCGTTTTTCGATGGATCTTTTAATTGGCTTTACAGAATTGCAAGTTTTTGGTCTAGAATTAAAGTACGCACAAAAATCTAGGGTAGAAAACGCGATTTTATATCAAAAACACCAAAAAATTAAAAATATTACTTATTTCGGCACATACGCAGCTGTCACCTGACGACAATATTTGCTTAAAACAAAAATTCTGCAGTTTATACATACATAATTTTTATCATCTGCCCTTGGGAAAACATGTAGGAATAATATCGTGCAAGTAGAAGTAAGATTCAATGCGTACAAAAAAAGATCCATCGAAAAATTATTTTAGTAATGCAAATACGGATGCAAATGACAAGAAGAGCAGCAACAGTAGTTGCCGGATCTTGCGAGAGATGGCGAGCAATCGAAAAAAGAACAGATGTCATTTCGTTAGACAAAGACAGATATAGGGAAAATAAAATTAGAAAGGTTGACATTATCGACATCGAGGAAGTTCGCCAGTCACTGCAGGATCCCCTTAATATTTATATTTTTCATTATAATCTATATTCAGCGTACAGAATTACAATTTTCTTCTACTTCCTTTCAGATCATATTTATCTTTACTCAGAAAAAAAAACAACTGCGGATTCGCGAATGAGTCCATTATCGAAGAGAGGCTCGCGAGTTTTCCGGAAAACAAAAAAAAACTTTAAAACGAGAAGAAGCAATTTATTTTTGATGTGCTCTATATTACTCGCTTATGAGCTGAAGCGCTCGCGCGTTTCGAGAGCCTGCGAGAATTCGGCTAGGAAAAGCTAACTTTCTTTCCGAGAGAGACGCGCGGGTCTCTGAAACGAAAGTCGTGTCGCGGAAATCGAGTATCGACCTTTCAAATTGCGGGGGTCTCTCCGCGCCGGTTAGTCGACATCTTGTCGGTCCTATTACGCGAAATTTAATGGAGAACGTCACGTGGGCGACAGCGGCGACGGCGAGACGGGAGTGGAATTCTGATGTATCGTATTCCACGATGATCCAAGATCCAATATGTTTGCCATATGCGCGCGCGGCAGCCAGCTGTATTTACTCCCTTTCGATCTCTCAAATGACATTTCCCGCAGATCACGCCAATCCCCTTGATTGAATATATCAGCGTTCATCAGCGTTAGCGCTCTCAATGTTAGCGCCGTTGCTCTCTCGCGCTTGACTTCAGTTTTATGGGAATTATACGACGAGAGGATATATCATAGGTCGAACTATTCTACCAGAATATCTTCGCGCGGGAGGAAGAATTAATTGCAATTTTACAGCCAGTTAAAATTGCATTTCCGTTTCTGGTTCATTAATTAGATGAATTATACGGGGCCAATTTCGGCGGGGATATCCCGCTGAATTAATTTCGCGCTGAAAGGGTTAACCGGGGGGAAATGTGGAGGACCGTGTCCACGGCCGAAGATCAAGCTGCCGTGTCCAACTTTTCATGCGCGCACGTACTCGCTGCTGCGACCTAGCGCTGCCATATGCCGACGCGCAACGTATTTCTATTGAATTTATTTCGGTGCTCTGGACGGTGCACGTTGCTGATTGCAGCTACATCGAGCCGGCCAGGCAGGCAGGCCAGGCAGGCAGGCATCGGGACGCCGCCGGACTCGACGCAGAGCGCAACGCTTCGCTTGCCAGTCACGTATTCCTGCATCATTTGCTATGGGTTTCATACCAGCCATAACTCTACGGATATATCCACCCCCCTCTCCCTCCCTCGCCCCTGTTACCCCTTTCTCCACCCCTTCCCTCCCCCTCCTACCCCCTGCGTCCCCCCGTTCGGCCTTCGACCGCTTCAAATCCCACGCCATAACTGCTGCGCGTCGAAATTGTGTCCTCTCCCAGGCCTTGCAGCTCTTAATCCGCCGTGCATTCATCGCGCCGAGGAAGTGGCGCATCGGAATTAATCAAGTCTTGCCTGTCATCGTTAATTTGAGCAAAGGCCGCTAATTTTCATTTCGCCAGCGAGCTGTTAATCGCAAGGGTGCGCGCCTTTGACAAAAGAGAATTCACGACCGGAATTGAATGGCATTGTATACTATGCTTGCGAGTCGGCGCGCGAGCGGAGCAGTGTATCGCGGAATGATGTGACGAGGAGATCGGTATAAGCTTTGATTGAGCTTTCACGTATAGGTTTGTTTAACGGTATTGTAACAGCTACTACAGATTCGTCTAGTTGCGTTTAGAATAAACTTGGACATTTCACATTTATATGATTCCTATAAGCATGAAATGGCAACTTGCAAACGTGTTGAATAAAATGTAAATTTACATGTGTAACAAGCAAAATAAATCAAGTAAAAGCAAAATAAAATATAGATTCTAAAAACAATGAAAAATCCATACGTATACTAACGTTATTTAAATATATTCATAAATAAATCTGTAAACACAATTAATCTAGCGAATTCTTTAATCTTATGGGATTATAAGTACCATATTTAAATATGGGATTTCATCGTATTAAACTGTACGTTTGTATATTTTCTTTATCCAGAATCACTACCTTCCTGATTGTACATCAGTTGCAGAATACCTCGCGTAATCCATTGTTATGATACACATACTAATTGAAAAATAATTAAGTAAAATACATTATGTAAATAAAACATACTTAAAGAGAGACTGGATCGAGTTAATCAAATTCCCTTTTTATATATATTCTTCCTCGAGCAATCTTTTGTTGGTTGAATAAGCGGCTCATAGCTTTCAGCTATAAGAAATCGAAGTTCGAACAAAAACCCATTGGTCCGCGAGGATCTATTATTGCGCGGCCTCCATCGGCACATTCTGCTTGCATTTCGTCGTCGAATGCGAGCCGTTACGCTGAATGGCCAGTGCAGCGTTGCGAATCAATCGACCATAATCGCGCCCGTTGAATCGCGTTCTCCCGTTTCCTGCGTCTGGAAAAAGCGTTTCGATGGCGGCCACGCGTACCGCATATCAATAGCCCATCTCGTCCCCCGAAAGCTGGCCCCTGCACCCCAGGAAGGATGCCTATATATAGCGTCGTCCTTGTTGCGGCCAGATAGGAAACTAATAAACCGGAAGACGGCTATCGTGCGCCCGTACTCGGCACAAATCGATCATGGCTCGATCCCAAGGTCGTATTCGATCTTCATACGTCACGGCCTATTGAAGAAGCGTTAATAGACAATTCAAACATTTGCACTGCATGGCACAATGTGAACCAAAGTTTATCGTTTATCGTTAATCTACTTAATACACATATAATTGTGAATTCTCCAAGTTCCTCATTAAAATAAAGTATATATACATATTTTATTTTAAAGATATAGAAATAAAAGAAATGCGTAATACTTCAAAGCATCCACACGCGTTCAAGAAATATTATTAATCTTCTATCTATATAAAATAGAATGTCTGTTGTATGTATGTATGTATGTATGTATGTGTATGTATGTATGTATGTATGTATGTATGTAGTTCTTTATACACTCTTAAACTATTCGACCGAATTTTAAAGAATTGTATATGAATCAGGGGTAGAATTTCCCGGGGAGTGTCATAAAGTGTATAATTTTTGGTTACCGATCTTTTGGGAAACCGGTATCAGAAATTTTTTCAATTTTTCGGTAAATAATTGACCGAATGTTTTGTAGGAAATGTTTTGATTCTGACGTAATTCCTGGACATAAACATAAAAAGTGTGTCGGGTGGCTGATTTAAAAGCGGTAACTTAACTTTTCCGTTTGAACACATTCCAGATGCTTGAGTTTTAAACTTTTATTATGGGATTGATACTTATGGGGTTGGGGGCCGGGGGAAATTTTTAGCCGGTGAATAAGTCCGGCATAACCCTGGGGACCAGCCTTAGGGTATGCGTAAGCATTTTCCTTCTCCAACAAAAAAAAATAGGATCTTAAAATTTGCAAAAGTTCCGTAGAAGAATCAACTAACCGATAGAACAAAATGGAAATAATAAATATCCACAATTAGTAGAAATTATTTTAGTAAAAACATTAATTATTTAATTGATTTTTGCTTGATAAGCTATTGCCTAATAAAGGAATTTTTTTCGTTGGAGAAGGAAAATGCGCGTTCAAGAAATTATTATTATATATATATATATATATATATATATATATATATATATATTTTATATTTTATAATAAAATATTTTATTTGTATAGTTTTATTACTAATTTTATTACAAAGACATTGGTTTTATTGTACTTTTACTTTACTCGCGGTCTTGTTTCGCCGACAAAATCTATATCTCCGTGAACTGAAACCTTGTGGCTCGCCAACAGATAAAAGAGCGAACGATATCGCGAAGAGCGTGTCTAGCTATTCGTCCTGGGACCCATACTCGTTTCAAATTCTCCTGTTGCGATTGGCAACAGGATTCGGATCCTTGCGAACCCTTACGAGGCGAGAATCCATTTCTTTCTCCACGACCGTAAAGCCTTTAGGAATTTCTCTCAAAGGATCCCCCATATAGCGAAACGTTCCTTACGTAGGGCAAATTTCCCGACAGATTTTTGAGTCTCAAATCCTGACAGAACCACCGCAAGCCATCCGAGAAAAAAGACATTAGGCTGAAAGTCTTCGTAATTTGCTTTTCGTTTCCCCTCGCGCGATAAGCAGAGTTTGCGAGAAACGAGTCCCCCTTTAGCTCCGCTTAGCGAAAGCTTTTCCATGTTAATCTTTCGAAGATATAAAATAGAAAAAGGCTTAAAATATTTTATCTTAAAATTTTTATAGTAATATTTAGTATTATATTCTTTATAAATAATTCATATTGTAGGAAATATCGTGTATATTTTAACCTCAGAATATATTTTCGCAATTTCTTAAATTGCAGTTCAACAAATCGCCTCGATTGATAGTCTGTACGATCTCCGTCCTAAATCCAACACCGTCACTTTTCCATAAATCGCATATCTCGGGAACATGATATCCTGTCGATAACGAGGTTGCAGGAAATGCGCGCGACATGAAAGTTGAGAAAAAATGTCGCGCGTGCTATCGGCCGAACGATTGGCAGCAGTATACATTTTGTATAAAATCGAAATTATACGATTCGGTGAGTCATGCAAAAGTAAGCGTATTGGATAAATCAATTCTGCAAAAATATATTTTAATCTGATACATGTATTCTAAAATCCGTGCATTATTCGATATATATTTTAATGTAATGTGACAAATATATTCATGAATTTTTGATCTAATAATATAAATCTGATCAAATCATTCACCTATCATTGTTAAATTTTTACTAAAAAATGTCCACTAATTTTCTACAAAATCACACATAAACATATGAGACATATCAATTTAGAGTTAATAATATTAAAAATATCCAGCAATGTTGTTATTATTTCAAATACACGTATATAATGTTATAATATGTAATAAGAGAAAAGATAATTTACAGATATAAGTTCTTATAAGCAAGAATCAAACTGATACACTTAAGTACCATTCATCCGATCTATCGGACTATCAATAGTGAGCGATATTTTGCTTTAACCGGCGTGTGATACTGCCGGTACAAATATCGCCAATTTGTCACAATCCTTTTCACCTCTTTTCCTTTCTACTTCCTTTTGTACAGCGTGTTACATAGCTCTCTTTCGCACACACGACCCGCTAACACCTAGCATGTCACGCCTTACACTATAATTTATCCAGCATATCGCATAGCACGCATATCCACGATTGGAGAAGCATACAATTTTTGTAATTTTTACATCGCTTTGTAATTTTTAAATCGCTTTCGTAGATTTCATCTTAATTACGTTTTTCGCGTGTACTCTACAGAGAAGAGAGGGATATTCTTGATTTGAAAATATCTTTAGGTTCAACGTGAAAACCTTGAAATGAGATTACCTTGCGTTAAACGAAGAAAACTTGCTTGAATAAAGTCATTTTATATAATTCAACCCAGAAAAAAAGTTAAAATTCTTAAGAAAATTACAAATTGTTGCATATATACCTATACGAAACAATGACACATTAATTTGAATATACATATAATATAAAGTTTGATTTGGCACTTTTTTTATTTCTGTGTACATAGTAAAAAAGGGCAAAAAAACTCGCGCCTACATATAAAAATATAAACTATAATAAAATTATAATAAATTCTTTTTATTGTAAAAAATAGTCGAGAAATAAAGAAAACAATAATAGCTACTCTACAAATTAGCGATATTCGTGGAACCGCATTTACCTCAGTTGCAGTTCGATATCGATCAAATGAATGAGGTTCTAAAACGCGCGAAATTGCTAAGTGCGGTGTTCCCTGATAAGCTTATATAATCCGTTGAAAAGAGCAATCTATAGCCTAAGGGAGCATTACAGAGAGAAAGATCCAAGAATCCTCAGCTTTGACGAGAGGAAGCCTTGATACATTGTCGCATCTAAAGGATTTTGCGGAGCTTTCTCTTACGGGAATCATACGATTATACTCTAGCAATGGCGAAAAGAGCAGATTTCTTGGGCGGCTTCTCGTAACCACTCGCCCGAGAGCAAAAATCTGATGGGATCAGCTGTTCTCTCCTTCGGTATAGCGTTGCCGGGAGAAGGTTTAATCTGGTAAAGGCGGGTCCGACGAATAATTCACTCAACGATGAGCGATACGAAGGGAAACGAGGGAAAAATGTGCGTATAGGTGAAAAATTGGGCAAATAAAACTCAGACCTGACCTGAGGTCTTTTAACGCAAGAACAGATAACAGAATCATCATATCTCGCTTTAGAATTGTTAACTACTGCGCAATAATTAGTGAATATTACTTTTAGTTTAGTCAAGCACAAAAACAATATTTATAAAGAAATATTTTGACATCACCTTCGAATTAGCTAATGAAAGAAATATCCTCTACACTGTTACATTCATATAAGTGCATGTCAAATTATACTCAATTTGAGTAATTTTTAACCCTTCCTATAAGTTGCCACTGCTCCTAAATTAAAACAATGTTAATTTAACTAAACCAATGGAGTTAAAGTAATACTGTTTCGTGTTAAAATAATAAATTTTGATACACCTGAGAATTAAAAGTAACAAAATGTTATTTTACTCAAGGCATTGGTTTAAATATCATCCTTTAATATTTAACAGTGTACATTCAACCTTTGAAATATTCGAGTAAAAAGAAAGCAACATATCATATCTTCCTCAATTAGAGAAATATGATTCAATATATTTGCTGTATCGGAAAATAATTTCTCTCATGTTTGGATCTATTTAGTTCGGTAGAATTTATGCAAACCCCAATCATCGATATCAAGAGCTATTATACAAATACATACAAATAAACGATATAGAAACACAATTCAGTTCTTAAAAATATTCCGGAAAAGCATCCAAAAGATCTCCTGAATTGCGTGATAAAAACTGCACTGCTTATATTTCAGCGAGTCGATACACACGCTCAATAAAATATCTGGATATTTCCGACATTCACAAGAGAGTGCATTCTTCTTTTTTTTATACGGAAAAATACAGGATAGCATATCTTCGTATTTGATAGGAGAGCTTCTTAATGACAATTTGCTTATAAACCATTGAGAGAACTTGATGCCTGTACGCCTGTACACTTCGATATATAACGATTGTAAATAAATATTTGAAATTTAAACATCACTCTATCCAGAAAATAATTTGCACGCAAGCTATTTCGATTGGCACAAAAGCAACTTCTTAATTTTTTTAAATCTATAAAGTATTATATAATGTCTCCAAAACAACTATAAAAATTAGCTATTAAATTAGCTGACTTTGTCTTAAGAAAATATCTTTGCAGCGTATCAAATATCAAATTTTATTAAAAAATTAATTCAACAAAACACAGTTTGCGCTGACTTAAAAAAAAAACCCATAAAGCAGAGAAAAGGTTCGTACAATCCTTCAGCCCGACAGCATTTTATACCCGTTATTTCGATGCTTGTTCGCGATCGGAAAAGCGCTTTCGAAAACGATATGATTTACGTCAAAGGATCCTGTCACGACGTACACGAAATGGCACCTTCGCGTGAAAAGGGTATTTTCTCGGCGCACACACACGGCGAGCGGCGCGGCGCGGACGGGTGTAGGAAGGACCGCTACCACCTGTCGATCCCACTGAAACGCCCGAGGGATACCGCCCTCGTGTGTGCGGGCGAGTGATCGACTTTATTCCCTTATTCCCGCAGAGACCCTTCGTGCCAGCCCGGGCGTCACGTTACGCTCGGACGGACGTACGAATCCCAGGTAGGTACGTCGATATCCCGAATTTGATTGTCGATCCTGTTCTGTCAACAACCGGCATTACCCCGTGCGTTCGCGCGCATTATTAGATGACGCGCGTGGATATAAAGGCCGCGAAATGGAATATATTCTCGCGTGAGCTGGTCAATCCAAGTGGTGCGAAGGGCCGCTTTGATACGGTACGTGCAAGAGAACCCAGAAATTCTACACCCATCACGAGTCGAAATAGTACAATTTATTTGCGTTTCATGCTATAACGATAAAAAGTAAGTGTTAGAATTTTTAATATGTTTAAATTATACGAGAATTAAAATCGGAGGCAGCATTGTACTCTTATCTTATGTATTTACATGTTTAATTAATACGTGAAATTTGGTGTAATTTTGATCTTTTTGTAGAACACAAAAAATATATAAATAAACCGTGAATTGTTTATTAGTCTTATCATTTAAAATTGCGCTGACAGTTATGTAGCGGGGATCAATCGACCTTTCCAAGACGCTCTGAAAATAAAGTAAAACGAGAAACCGGATGTCGATTTCCGCGCGTGTTTCCCGCCGACACAAGATATTTTTAATATCCGGCAAATCCGTATTTCCTTATTCTGTGTGAAAGTTGATGTATAACGTAACCCGAAAAAGTGTTATTTGCTAAAAAATATGTTCTTCCGACTTATTAGAGTTTGAATTTAGCAAAACGTTAATTTCTTAATAATTTTCTCGCAAATCGTATATTTTCTAAAAAATTTTAAATAGTATCTATCACAAATAAGTATGAAATATCTTCCAGTTGCCTTTTTACTATAATATTTTTACACGTAGTATAATAAGATAAACTGATTTATATAAGGAAAAATACGTTTCTATTATTTTAAGAAAATGAAAGAAAATACTCTTTCGTCGCTGTCAGGAAAATCGCCATCGGTTTAATAAATTATTAGTTAGAAATCCAGGATTCTCTGTGAGAATTGCTCCTAATAAGTCTTAAAACACCGAGAAAAAATGTCGCTATTTTTAATAATGTTGAAGAAAGTATAAGTATATGTGTAACGTTTTACGTAAGCTATCTTGTATATCTTTTTTACAATTCCACCAAAATACAATATAATTATAAACGCCTTTCATAGCGAAATCACGTTTATCAGCCATGCGAACTCTCTAAATCTCATAAAGTAGTTTCGCCACTAATATATTAGAGTAATTGCGATAGTCACTCCAAAAAAGAAAATTGTCACTATAATTTGAGTAAATTCGGGCACTCATAAAGTATAATAAAAGTGAATTTTTCACTCAAATTTTTAGAGCGGCTACTCAATCGAAGTGATATACGATCTCACTCTAAAACTGTAGTGAATCACAATTCTCACTAAAGATCGACTGATAAATGCTATAATAAATGATAAATACTCTAAATAAATGACTGATAAATGATAAATAATAAATATTCTAATAGAATAAAATTTTCCATTCAAAATTGTAGAGTGACACTGATCTACTGTACTCGAAAAGAGTGCCCTCTCACTCAAAATGGAGTGAGATTTCACTCCAACTTATAGAGCGCAATTTTACTTTCTTCATAGAGTGGCGAATCGCTCGAAGTGCAC
The DNA here is from genome assembly GCF_030848805.1 of Temnothorax longispinosus. Lineage (NCBI taxonomy): Eukaryota > Metazoa > Arthropoda > Insecta > Hymenoptera > Formicidae > Temnothorax > Temnothorax longispinosus. The sequence continues at coordinate 14,015,653 of NC_092368.1, forward strand.
AAACTCAATTTTCACTTTTCGTTAAACTTGCATTTTACTCGTTTTGAGTGATATTTCACTCTCTGACTTTTATATAGAGAGAACGCAAAATATTTTCAGTTTACAAACAAGGATGATTTTTATTCACGGAACCATGAGACTTTTCTCCGTTCGCGGAGTATATTGTAAGATCTCTCGCGAGCAAGATTCCTCTCTTTGCATCTTTGGGCCATCGTCACCGCAGTGGCCGATGTTTTCAAACTGCATTTCTCTTCCCCCTTCTTTCTCTCTTTTTCTTCTTTTCGCATCTTTGCCACCTTTTCTAGCGACTTTTTTTTCTCTCATGGAGCTGAGCTTTTCAGTCCAGAAATTGTGCCGGTTCTAAAAACTTTCCTCGCCATGACGGGACAACGCCGAAAATGGGCAAAACGAATGGAAGAGATAAGATAGTGCTGAAATATTTAGTACAGCGAGACTATGTAAAAATTTTCGTGGTCGTTGTCTTTTTTCCACCTTTCAATAGTTTCTTTCTCGATACTACCTTGTCGGTTTAATTTTTATTTCCCCTTTTACATCGTATATTTTTATAAAGCCGTCCTTGCTCTCATTAAAATCAATGGAAAGAGAGCGAGGAAAGGAGAGAAAAAAAAGAGAAGAGAGATTCCAATTATAAACTTACCGCAAACTTTAATATACATAAAACAATTTGCAGTCTGTACATAAACTTTATCATATAATGATACAATGTCCAAAAAACATTTATTTATCCCTAAAGAGCAAATTACAAAGACCCGCGATAATAAAATTAATAAAATTCTATTAAAGTGTTTTTATTCATAAATTTTAAAGAGCAATGTAATTTCTTCTGAATACATTTTTTTCCAGAAAAAGCCACACTAACAACATTGCCACTTCCATTCGCTATATACCATTCGCATGTTTACCTATCTCTTTGTGCCACGTCTTTTATGCTGTAAATGTCTTTTACGCCCGACGTGATTTATTTAAGAAAGGACGCCGACTAGCGCGCCACTCGAAATGTTTATATTTCCTTGCGTATTCAATAAGTAGCTTTCTTCCTTTCTTACGCGAGCGGCAGCATCGTCCGCTGCAGCCCCTTCGTATTTCCTTCTTCATTTAACATTAAAAAAATACAAGTTTTGCATGTATGACGCGCGCGTTGATCCCTTCTTTCTGTAATTTAATTCTGTGGATAGTGAAATTTAGTTTGGATATAAAAATTTTGTGTCCATTATTGCAAAGATTAAAGAGATTTATACCGTTATTTTCTGATTTTTTAAAGTTTGGTAAATTATACGAGAATCACAGATTCTAAGATACAAAGATCATGTTCAAATATTTAAAAAATAAAAAATTTAACTCTTGAAAAAAAGCACGCAATTTATTACTCAAGTCGGTCGTGATGCTGTCGAAGATGCTGGAAAATTTATCTAAAATTAAAGAAAATCATTCATATGTATATATCTAATATTATATAAATATATGTATCTCTTCACAAGTTCAAAAGGCAAAGTTGACGGTAATAAAATTAACAGGCAGTCAGCTAGTCAGCCTCGCTTTGCGTCAACCTTCTTTCATTTTCATCCCTTCGCGTTTGCTCGCGTTCTTTCACAGTCTACATCACTCACAAGCACCCCTCTACTTAGAGAGAGCGAACGCGCGCCACCCTCGCTTTGACTTTCATAGTGTTGCACAGTACTTAATGATCACTGTATAAGGAACGACAGGGTGAAAGGAGACAGAGGGACGATTAAAGTCTGGAATATCGTAAGCTGAACATTAACCAGAGGCAATGTGTAAGGAAAAGAAGTAGGAGCAAGGGTAGAAAACAGAAAAGAGTGAGAAAGAGAGAGAGGGGGGGCAAGGGAAATGACGACTGAAGACATAGAAGAGAGGTTGGGGATAGTAAAATATGGGCCAGACCACGCTGGATGCTAATAATAATAATAAAGGCGAAATAAGAGAAAATGGGACTCGGGAGAAATTCACGGGCTTGTAATAAATTCAGGATGAAACAGCCGTTCCATTTGTGGCTAAGAACTCTAAGAAGAGGAATGAAGGAAAATAAAGAAATGTGGCCGCGAAAGGACAAAGCGGAATTTAACATACAGGTACATTTGCATATCGCCGGATATATGCATGTGCAATGCGCGCGCGTATGCGAGTTTGAATATGTTACCCTGTTAAATATGTTAAATATGTTACACTGTTCAAAGTGATTACTAATTTTCTTAATTTAACAAAAATTCCGTTATTGAACGGTTTATGCAAATTACATTTCGCGTATGAATATTAATGGCGCCAATCAAAAAAACAATTGCATTTTTAGGTATCCTCAATTCATAGTCATCACTCTCCAATGCTGCTTCATCAATAACATAGTACCTATAATAATACAAAAAGTGTTATATGATTCTAATTTTTTTTAATATTACAATTCCTTTTATAAATTCCATTCAGTCATTATGACTATTAATTAAAAGTTCACAGCTACATTCCTCTCAATTAAATTAACATCGCACAATTTATCAATTATTTTTCAATATTACTCTTTTCATCCTTTAAATCTATCACTCTGTCAAAGATGTCAAATTGTCATACTGCATTTCTGACTTTAATTAATCGCGAATGAGCGAAAATGCGCTATCGAAATATTACGCGATCGGATACCTTGTTTATCAAATGTCGCCAAAGCATTACGAAATTATTAAAATTGTCGTTTAATTAAGAAAAATCGATGATAACAATAAAAAAAGATATCTCATCTCTGATATCTCACAAAAACGCAAAGACAGCGTTCGAGAAAGTCTCAAAATGCGTGACCGTTGACATAAATGTCCGAGCTGGAAGGAAAAAGCGGATGAAGCGCGGAAAATTGAGAATCGCTCTGCCATAACTATACGCGGATAATAGCGCGTGGACGAAGCAGCGAAGCGCGCGCGAAGAGCACGTGTGCGAGAGCGAGACTTTCCGCCGTGGAAGGCGCTTGCATTTCGCGGCGGAATTTATAGGAGCGATGCGTATACGGGAAATCGCTCGAGTGCTCCTCCGCGATGGATTCCCTTTCCGCGTCACTACGTTGCTATAGAGAGATACGTGGAAGGTACTTTTGTTCTTGCGCAGCACCTGCCGCGGAGAGATGCTCGCGCTGCGCCGCGTTATCCCCGGGATTCAAGAGGCTTTAGCTCCTCCGAGTCGGCCCGAGTCTTTACATTCTTGAATAGCTGCATAAATAATGGAATATGGACCGTTTATTTTTAGGAACGTTGGACACACGGTTCTGCAAATTATCTTCGCAAATAAATTTATCGTTACATTTTTTTTATGACGTAAATACTTTAGACAGGGAAAGATTAAAAAAGCTATCAAGATTAAACAAACTGTCGATTAAAAAATTATATATTTTATACATATAATCCTATTTCTCTCTCTCTCTCTCTCTCTCTCTCTCTCTCTCTCTCTCTCTCTCTCTCTCTCTCTCTCTCTCTCTCTCTTTTTCCTCTTCTTTTCCTATCTTTCTCCTACCCCTTCACGCCAGAAGACGAATTTTTCATAATTTAATATCAAATTTTGTTAGGTTAAGTTATCATTTTTCTAAGTTACTCAGGTACAAAAATAGTAACATTTACAGTCTACAAAATAGAAAAATAGTAACACTATAAATTGCACACTTTAAACATCACATACCGCATATTACAATACTTTGATATCACGAAAACATCTCTCGAGTTGAAATAGTTATGTAAATTAATTAAATAGTACAGATTCTACCAACTCACCGTTTGTAGTGGCTATAATTTGGGAGAAAATCGATGCGCATTCGTCTTTATCATTAACGCGGACCGGCGCGCGACCACGAAATGCCTGGCACGCTTTAGCATCAATTGACTCTAAAACACGCCGAGCAAATTTCTTCTTGCCAATTTAATTAAATTAAATTGCTTTTATCGCGACCGCAGCATCACAACGAGACGCGGCGTCTGCCCCGCAAAATAAATCAGGGCAGATTGACCCTTTGATGGCGTCGTTCAGTATATGTAATCAAGCTCGATGACGGCAGGATATCAGCGGACTATTACAGACAAATTTACATCCCGATTTAATTTCAAAAGTATTTCTGCCGTTACGAATATTGCGTCGAGCGTAAAAGAGTCTTCATTTCCAGTTTAATCAAATTGTCTCAGAGCTAGGAAGAAAAAAAAAGAATAATTCCGTCTTATATCCGTATAAATCCGTGCAGATAAATGTTATATGTTCGTATGCATATGCAATATCCTTTGTATTTAAAAGCGTCATTATAAAGGGAAACAATATCGCCCGCGCGGTGCAATGCATTCGGAAAATACAGTACAGCCGATAAACCGTAAAATTTCGATCGTCGCAACAGCGATGGCAGACGTGATAAAGAGGGCGTACAGGCAGAAACAATGGCAGCGATTTGTAATCTCGTCCCCTGGCGGCGGCACAAAATTATGAATTATGAATTATAAATTAGTGAACGACGCACAAGAGCGATTGTGGCAAGATATAAATTGCCCGATAATTATTCGGTCCACGATCCGACATTTGTTTTAGAGTTTTCTATGGATGAGGAAATACGTTTCTATTATAATGTACCGTAAATGTCCAATGAAAAATGGTCGTTTAAAATTACTTTTTTTAATTACAGAGAGAGAGAGAGAGAGAGAGAGAGAGAGAGAGATTATTACAGGCAAAAAATTAAATATTAAATAATCTTATAAAGTTAAAATAATTCAAAACCAATAAGTAAATGAAACAACAAATTGTTAAATGTTAAATTGTCTGTTTTGACTTAAATATTGTGACATTAAGATCTTGTTGCGGCTCTGGGCCTTTTTCATTTGTTTATAAATATTAAATATTTCTTTAAAAAAAGATGTTTTTACTAGACATATGTATAATTAAAATACATGTCGCATCATCTATATTTTTCCAATGGAAAAAACTAATTTCATAATGAGGTAAAATATATACATATTTATGTTTGATTATCTAAAAAAAATTATTAGCTTTACTTATAAAATGATATTATGCCGCAATAGATATAAATATTTTTAGCCATCCAAGCTGGAAATTTGGAACTGTTACTACCTGGATGTTAATTATTGAGAAACTTAAAGAATTTGAATATTCGAATATAATTTACCGAAGAATTTTATAACTGCAGCAAAGATATTATAACTGCAAGGATAATAGATAACAAATGTTCATAAAAATAAATCTAAACAAGTTTATATAATATATAAAAGCCGTGAAAGCATCGCAAATATTTTCCTTTAATTATTCGAAAACATCTCGTATGGCCATGTCATATAACTGGTACGACATAATTAAAGGAGTGGCCATACCACCGGCGGTGCGCACGTGTCGAATTACACGAGCTCTCAATCCGATTATACATGATCCCGTACAAAAGAGATATCACCAACGAGAAGCGGGAACTGCTCTACTGTTGCAGCTGCTGAAATTAGAAGCTTCTGTTTCGTTGCGGCTGTTACGTTGCCTCTGGGTATACCGCGGCTCCGGTAACGATTCCGTAGTCGAATAAAGTACTTCAGTGAGTCATCCCTGGGGCGTTCATGGATTAACAGGGTGCTCGTTTTAACGAATGTCGATCTCCGAAGAAGTAAAACAATATCAATTGACGAATTTTTAAGAACTCCGTGTCTACTTATTATTGCCTTCTCCAATCAGAACACAAGTATTCTAATCGGAATGCAATAATAAGAATAAGACACGGAGTTCTCAAAAATTCTTTTAGTAATACATTAAAAAGAATCAAATAATTCGAAATTTCATAATTCTAGAATATTCTACAATATTTATATTTCTTAATAAATAACTGAAAATTAATAAAACCCCGTTAAAAAATTACCGACTGATAAATCGATCAACAAAATTGTTCTGTTGAATGACAAGTCCAAATTAATTTCTTACTGAAGAATAAATAAAAAAAGAAAGTTTGCTTGCAGAATACAAAAGATTGGCCTCTCTAACTTGAGGCAAAAGTTTTGTTAACATATTTTTCTTTGTCTCTATTAAATCCATATCAATTTCTGTTTTTGATAGCTACTGTTTCAAAGGATTCAAAACATTTAAATAAATAAAAAGGTAAAAAGAGATTTATATGTAAAATAAATATAAAATTTTTCAATCAACGGTATGTCACTTTGTGTAAATTGTCCACGGTAGGTCCGATGTACGAAGCTGGATTCCAGATATAGTTATATGCAACGGTTCGCGCTGTCGTTGCGTCTCCACCCCTCAACTCCTACAACCCGTTCCTTTCCGCTCACGCCGGGGACGGGGGATGGTCTTCCTTTTTTTCTCACTTCCGCTGAAATTCACGACACCCGCGGGAACGGCGGTGGCGGCTACATTCAGAGAAATGGCCGCCTTTAAAGGGTGGTCGGGAGATTTAAGGGTTTGAGGTTTCGCCGGGTAGGGCTGAAGTCAAGAGAAAAAGAGAAGGGTGTCTGCGGGCAGCTCGCAGACCTTAAATCTCGACAGAAATCGAGTCACATTGGCGTAGTGTGAACGAGAAGATGAAGATAACCGGAAACGCCTACGGTAAATGGATAAAGGAAGGAAAAAATGTTGCAGAGACGAAAATCGCCGAAATTGATAAGAAGCTTAGGGAATTGAATACAGGGTTATGCATTACAACGAAGGGATGCCGAATAAGATAAAAAAACGAAGATCCGCAAACGAAGAAAAGCAAAAATCCTTATAGATATTATGTTAGTTAATTGACATACAGCAGGAAACATTTGACATTTTTCTTCCACTTACTGATTTCCAAAAATATTGATCGTAAATATTTTTAGATCCATAATTTTTTCACTCATGCATTACACAGTAGATAGTAAAGTAAAAAACAATACTAATCGCACATTATACAGAATTTTTTTTTCAATCTCATGTAACTTTTTTCAAGTAAATAAGGTTTGACGATCAATCGGACCAAAACCAATGGTCGAATTATCACGATGATTTTTTGCCAATTTGTAGTCAATGAAATAAATTGGCGTTTAATATTTATTTTATCGTTGGCGAATTACGAATGTACTTTCGGTTTAAATAAGGTTTGGTTAACAAAATTAAATACAACATTGAAATTTAAAATAGCAAGTATTATAAACATATCAATTAAATTGTTCGGGAAAAACACAATTAACAATTATAATTTCTTTATATACTCGATACATTTTCCAGATACGTTACAGTCAATTTCGTGCGTGCACACTCGCGTAAATATCGAGAAATAATGGATAAAACAAAACGATTTCTTAACGTTTTAAGCACAGTCCCGAGATATTATTAGACATTCTGGTATAGCGGTTTAATAACGCATGCACGTATTTCATTTAAGCGTCTGCGATGCACCTTAATAAAATAAAATTAATTTTCATCCGATTTAATAGGGTCACACGTGACTTGTAGTACTATAAATTTCTTAAGATTAATTAGCTTATATCAGTTAACCAATATTTTCTATTTCTTGAAGTTGCACGGTTGCCACGTGTAGTATTTAAAGAATTGTAAATTTTCAATATACATTCGAACGTCTTGCATTTCGTGTATCCGTGTATATATGTATATATGTACTTTGCTTTCTAAGCATCATACAGTTTCATTTTATCAACTATTTAAAAACATTAAACTTTGATCTAAGCAATAAAACAGAACTAAAAGTTAGTATTTATATATAGATATCGTTAGAAAAAAATTAAGATTCTAGTAATTACTAGTATCCAACAAAATATATACATATAGCACTTTGATTACAAAGAATAAGATATAATAACTATTAAATTAGATCGACAAATATAGGCTGCACTGATAGCTACAACTTTTAAATCAGCAACTGTTTAATTTAAATTAAATCAATGGTTGTTCATTAATGAAATCAATTTCAAATTAATTGAAGAATGAGACATTGCTATTTATGAGTTAATGTAATTGGCAAAGTGTAGCCATTTGGAAATGACCGCACTGCGTTTTCAATCATCACCATCCAGCAATCACGTTTCGGTATGTCGAAAATTCCTGCTTCATTACCATCCCATGGGCTTGTTCTATGGCGTCACGCGGTGTCAATTTCGTGAAATTCCTTGCGGGTTTATGATCACGACCGATGACACTCACAGTTTGACGACATTGCGTGAATTTCTCGATTGAGAAATAATTAAATTCGCAACCTCTAGTCAATCATTAATTATATTAACTAAGATAGAATCAATTATTTCCAAACATCCAAAATGAGAAAAATATAACCATACAATTGTCTAAAAACAAACAAAAAATATTTAAAAAAAAGAGATCCTGAAAATTAAATAATATAGCGTATCATAAAGCCGTTCTTTTTAAACAAAAAAAAATCTAAGTATGTAGCCTTAGTATGTTCAACCTGTTCAACATTTTCATGAAATCTATAAATCTCTAAAAAAATTTGTCTAAACTATGTTTCAAATTATTTTCAATAAGTAAGTAATATTACTTCGTTTACTCCTGAAAGTACAGAGAGACTTTGACGGCAAACATATTTATTGGCTATTCTTTAACTATACGGTTTACAAGCTGCACACATAAATACAACGACGATAGAAGTTTCATCGAGGGGCGTAAATCTTACAACGGGCGATTATTCGGCTTTTATAGCGCGGCCCGCGTCACATTGCCACGCACAATATGGCGTCATCAATTTTTCTATTGTTCCCATGTGATTTCAAAGCTATACACGCGGGAAAAAAAGCCCGTCCAGATAAACCGCTGGGTTTCTTTTAATCGGTCGATATCCGTCATAACGATATGCTTTTAATTACCTCTTTGACACCGACGCCATCAGTCTGTAAAACAAGAGCAGATTGCTGTAATTGCAATTGACGAGCAAGCGTCCTGCGATAAGGATTTTTCTAACCGAACTAAAGCAGATTGTATGCACGAATATTTTTTAATAACATCACATAATTATTATTTATTATGATATACATATGATTTCTTAATCAAAAGCAGGAAAAATGCATACCTATAAATATTCCTCTGAACTATTCGACAAAATCTTTAAATTTCCAATAAATAATTCTAAAATAACTGACTATTTAAACCAAGAAAATAAGAGAATTTAAATTTTTATAAAAACTGAAATAAAATACAGCTGTAAAAATAAGTTATTAAATGTTATAGATAAAGAAACTGAACGTGATCTACGATGACAGCACACCTCTCATATTCATCTAAGCTGGCGTTCTAAGCTAAAATATGACATAACACTTAAGAGAGCAAAAAACAAAGAGAACTCAAAAGAGCAAAGACGTCTGTCTGAAACGCATGCTTAATACAACCGGATCCCCGATTGTCTGCGCGAATCAACATTTTCGTTTTTTCCATTTTTCGCCACAATCGTTCGTCTCTACAGCATTACATAGCAACGGCGGAGCTTTTGATTAAAAGGATGGCTGGAAAAAATTTTAATTAGAGACTCGAATACGTATCTCTCTCCGTCGCACCAAAAAGACAGAACGAGGAGACGAGGACGGGAAGCTGAGAGATGACACGTAGAGTTTAAAAGAGCTATGGCAAAAAAAAAGAGTGAAAGAAGAGAGGAAAAAAAGGGCTGCGGAGTAACGCCCATCGTGGATCATTTAAGAGCATGTAATCTACACGCTCAATACCTTCAAGCCTTATCGGCTAAATACCATGCAAACATACTCCAATCTGGCCAGGAAAGTCAGTTCCTATCGCTATCCCATCTTCGTCCTTCTATGTTGCTAGAACGCGTTCGAATTAACTTCTTGCTAAGGTGTATATGGAAGACATAAACTATAAGAAGTGTTACATATACTTGGCAATTTTAATATTTTAAACTTTATGATAAAAATAAAAAATCGAAACATTTTATAATTTTAAGATTTAACAAAACTAGTAAGTCACAGCTAAGCAATTTCTGCAATAATCGTAATTTTTTATTACGTCCACTTTGGTAATAAAAGTTGCATGTAAATGTGTGTTTGTGTTGCAAAATTTTTTTTCCTTTTAGAATTGAAGAATGAAAGTCGATTGCTATAATTACCTCTGTTAGCTAATTATGCTACAGTTATTAATTCATTTATAATTTATATCACTAGAACACATCACATCGTTTACTTCATTATTTAACTCTTGTGATTATAATAATTAATTCATCTCAGTGCGATTACAATAATTAATTCATCGACATCGATAATTAATTCAGCTCAGCCAAGTGGTCAAAATCTTTTCCGATAATCCACATGTTTCATCAACCAGAGATCGACGTACCCGCTTATTCAGAGAGGAACAAGAGCCGCGAGAGTTAGCTGGAAGCTGTTGTACATTCAAATACATGATATCGCGTGTGAAATAGCAGTTAGGGGGTCAGATCTGCATAACTCTACTACGAACACTCCCTAAGGGTACCTTAGCTACAGCTCCGTACGCGCGCTCTCTCTCTCTCTCTCTCTCTCTCTCTCTCTCTCTCTCTCTCTCTCTCTCTCTCTCTCTCTCTCTCTCTCTCTCTCTCTCTCTCTCTCTGTCTCTCTCTCTCTCTCTCCTATCGAAATTCACCCCCTATACGGTGTGTATGTACCCGCTCCCCTCCCTTCGCCCACAACTTACCCTCCCGCCCCCGCTTGTTCTTACCCCGCCAACGTAACCGCCACTTTACATACGTGTACAATGTGCCGCTACAAGCAACCACCGCCCATTCTCCGTCTCTGACTGTGCAATCACACGATGATAAAAGTGATTCCGCGCCGACTTCCGATTCGCGATTTGTCTGCGCCGTCTGCAACGCTCTTGTAAATCAATGAGCGCCGCTATTTCAAACGCTCGCTATCTTGGAACAGAGGGAGTGGAAGAGGGCAGTTAGGCGAGGCAATACGACATGTGCTTCCATGCGAAAGCACAAGTCACGATGACAATATGTATGTCTGTATTTTACGATTGTACATGAAAATTTTAAGCATATTATATGTTACAAAAATTCCGTGTTCAATTTACTAAACAAAATGACGTATAAAAGAAAAAAATAAAATATGCAATGTACACGATATACATTTGTGTAGGTATAGGTATTACATTACTCTAAAAATTCCAAAGAATATTTAATTGCGCAATAATAAATTACATAAAATATTTTAAATAAAAGTATCAAAATATTATGTTAATTCAATCGATTTGAAATAAATGTTACTTTAAAAAATTGAAGTCGCAGTTTGTTACTAAGATAATTAATGTTGGAAATTATAAAGTTATGAAAATATATGTGGATTTTCAGACAATTTCTATTAAATAAAATAGAAGTAAATAAAGACTGTTATAAATTCGAGTTATTTAATTTGCGACGTGTAGAAGTTTGCATTTCGGTAATAAAATTTGTCCTTTTTGAAGGACAAAACTAGTTTATTCGGATCTTATCTATTCGGGTTAGGAAAAGATGTTTTACTAGCAAAAAGCATAGTGTACTCAGGCTACACTGTTCCTATCTCTACAGCTTGGTAGTCAAACAGTTAGAGAGGATAAACACATATCAACGCTGAAACGTTATGCATCACGCATTTTTTTCAATATGGAATGAGTTAATAATACTTGGATAGATTTTACTACTACATAAACAAATTTATTCCTTAAAAATAATAATATTTACCAATTTTAATTGAGAAAACATATCTTCCTAGCGATAAGCATAATATTCTTGCCACCAAAAGTTTGAAAGTCAAAAAAGCGATGCAAACGTTATTAATGCTGAAACATTCCATGATATTTTATATGTTTCTCTCTCTATATAATTATTTATATAAATGTACATATATCTATATACGTTCTAAAAATACGTTTCAAAAATCTTAATCTAGTAGATATCAGTCGATTAATTTAAAAAAAATATTTTCGAATATTTATCATTCAGATTATAAAGTAGTTTAATTTCCTAACAAGAAAGAATTAATGAGCTATTTAAAATCTTTTACATTTTTCTTTGTATATAATTAATCATATAAGCGTATATATATTTATATATATTTCAAGAATCTTAATCTAGTATTAATTAATTTAAAAAAAATATTTTCAAATTTTAACCATTCGGAATAAGAAATGGTATTTTCCTATATAAGAGTGGTTTACTTAAAATATACTATCTTTGTCATTAAGCTTTGACAACCAAATGTTAAAGGTATCAACACCAGTGCTAAAACATTTCCGCATCACGTGAATGAAATTAGTTAACGGCATATATAGCACGTGGGAGCGAAGGAAGTCGTCATCTCGCACCTCCACGACCCGAAAATTCTCGATTTGTAACGTAATTATCGTCGCCGCGTTCACCAGCAACCACGTGTAACTCCAACGCTTCTGTTAAAGTTATCTTAATTAGTTTGCTCAGCATTCACAGTTGAATTTCAACGTTTACCTTTAGCCATGTAAAAACCTACCGCACTACTGATTCTAAAATAAAAACTTCAATTACAGGAATAAAATCAATATATATATCCATAAATATCAATTAATTCCTGCACCTGTGGATGGTTATTAAAAAATTTAATAGAATACTTGTAAAAATTATATATTATTGCATACGTTTCACGTACTTATAAAAGCTTAGCACAACCAACTACGAGGTAAAATATATAATGAATAATCCTGCCTTTCTCCTTAATTATTTATACATGAGCTATTTATGTTAATTCATATAAATCCTATCGCATCACTCTTGTTACTAAAATTCTCCAATTTGTGCTTTCGGTTTTAATTATATTAGTCGTAATCCTCCCTATATCGTTCTAATTGCTCAAAAATTCTGCAATCTGCGCTCTGACTTTGATTATAAAAGGGATTTGATTGAATCAGCGGGATAATTTCTTTGATGAAGTCGAGACAAATTTCAAAGAAACACCTCGTCACACAAACTCAATAAAGTAACTTCATCGGCAGACTAAATGGTGATTCAACCGGCAACCGGCTGCTCATTTATGATTTTAATAAAACTTACCGCTATATTAAAAATATTATTAAAGAATTTTTTCCAAATTATCTTAAAAAAATTAAACACAGTTTTAGATATAAGCAGATTAATCACGTCAAAGGTAAATGCACAAAATAATCATTAGCATATAAGAATAGTTGACTCTTTTTTAGATACCGGTATCTGACTTTTGAACTGGATTTGACAAAATATTTTGGCACGGTGTAGCATTTCGATATTTTAATATTAACATTTCAATATTTTAGTTCCGACATTTTAGTTCTGACATTTTAATTAACTTTTATAGTCGATCCGTGTAGTTGTATAAAGAGTACACACATGTACGCAATTGACTGTATTAATTCAATATTCCAATTTCACGTACGTTTCTACGTATCTGCTGTACATCACTTACACCAGATGTTTAACAATGCGCTTAGTGCTGCGCCGACCGAGCATGTCGTTGCATTTGTTGTTGTTGTACGTGTTACTTGTCGCATTTATGACAAACGTTCTCGTAAAAATATATGTACGTTTTACCATAAAAAGTGCATTTGAGTATTTGAGGATATAATGAAAATAGAAATTTAATCCGTTTTAGCTATAAAAATTTTTACACAAAACAATTTTGAATTTTACGTTGTTGAAGAATAAACGTTCTCCTTTCTTTCCATCATATTTTGTTTTCAAATACGCATTTAACAAAGTTTGATAATAGAAATTAAATATTTAAAAGAAGCTTAACAATATAAAAGTGGAAAACAAATAATACAGCACAGTTGACGATTTATGTTAATTTTGCATTTATTTACGTTCAATTTTATTTTTAATCAAAATAAAGAGAATTAAATCTGATTTTTAAATATCCAGTATTAAATACATTAATAATTAAACTTTATGTGAACTTAAATAAAAAATAATGTTTCAAAATATTTATTCAAAATATCCATGTAAAATTTAATTTATTTAAAATTAAAATCTCGCGAGGTAGTTTTTAACCAAACGCTGAAAATGTAGAAGCTTGATATTTAATGTTATGAAAGAAGGAAAAAGAAAGGTTCTTAAGAACTTAAAATACAGTCTCTTCTCAATCTCTCTGGTTCTCTTTCTTTTCGTAGTTATGACGTAAATACTTCCAATTTCTTTCATATTCCTTTATGTATAATTATATACAATTGCTCACATAATTCTTTGTACCAAATGTACATGAAAATTTTGATTGGATGGTTTTCAGACGTAGCTTGCGTTTTACGAAACCAGAAGTCCTGCCATTTTATGGCTGTCTTTTTTAAGAGTGAACGCCGCGCAAATACGCAAATGCGCCTTAGTGTGTGCACATATGTATGTATCTGCCGTTGATATCGCTTACGTAATACAACTTACTCGATATTTTATCGGTTCGAAGGAATTCTGGATGCATAAAATGAACGTTAGCATCGCATGCTGCAGAGCGTCGAGTATATTTTGCATACTCCTCCCTCTCTTCCTACATCCCCACAATTCCTACAATCTTATTACTGTGGTGCTATACGAGACTCCTCAATAAAAGAATATATACATATTTATGAATATAAAGGAACTACCAAATCTGCAGATAAAAAGCAAATATAATGGCGAAGTGTGGTGTCATCTTAATTGATAATCCATTGATTTCTATGAAATCTTTGGAATAATTAATATTTTTGTATATTCAAATTTTTATCTTTCAAGATAAAAAAATATAAAAATAAATACATAAGGAAGAAATCATGACCTTCATATTTGAATATACAATTTTTATAGAGAAAATTCTAGAAAATATTTAAGCTACTAAAACTATAATATCGCGATTTAAAAACAAAGGTAAGTATAATATAATTGTACAAAGCAAAAGTGCAATATGTAGCATATTGATAAAAGCGTTTCTGATTTTCCGTTTTTCCTCTAAGGAAAAATAACTTTGACCGTGTAAATTTAACGAACACTTGGCGAGAGACTGTGTCTCTTGATTCCGAAGAGGGCACTTTATCAGAAAGGTATCCGGGAATTTTTCGTCAAGCTGACAAATTTCAGCTTGATTTACGCACCCGTTACAGCCACATCCTCAACAGAGAGATACGGAGATATTTTACGCGATATTATGTTAAGTTTAAAGGCGTCCCGGAAAATGTAAGGAGTTTCCCAAAGTGCACTTCGAGAAAAGAGCCGGGGGCGGGAGCGGAAGAGGGAGCAGCTGACCCGAAAGAGAGGCGAACATCGATAAAACTCTTTTACATTACATTACGCCCGACGCGCGCGCGCATCGCCTCGATCTCATAACATTAATGCGTGTTGCATATCTCGCGCTCGCCGTCATTCCGCGCGTCTTATTTTCCGATATACGCGCGCGTAGCAAAATCTCCCAAATATCGGGAAAAACATTTCGCGCTCGCAAATAGCGGTGTGTATATGCGGCAAATTCTATATTCTAAGTTTTTTTTGCGCGAATAAATCGTTTTCTTTAAACAAATGGACTGAAAAAGAAAAGAAGTTAACCCCGTTTCATAAACAAAGAAATAAAGAGAAAGAAACTTAATCTTACGTAATAAAAAATATTAATGTATATACAAGGTTTTATTTACAGAAAGAACATTGTTTTTTTCTCAAAAATTTTATTATATTTCATGATAATTTGTTAAACCGACATTTTTTTATACGTAGAGGGGACCGGGGCTCGTTGGCACTGTTTTCACAATTTCGGCATTTGAGTTTTTAAATAACTCAATTAATAATGATCATAATTAAACAGTACTAATATGATAGAGAGAATCTTTCTCTAAATTTTCATACCAGCGCTCCTGTATATAGTTTCTTTGTAATAAATGAAATACGAACATGCTGCATTGTAGCCAACTTATTGCCCCGATAGTAGGGTAAGTTGGCTATGCGACAGAAGTCCATGTTAAATTAATGAAAACGTAATAGAAACATAAAACGGGTAACAGATATGTACTTCTTGATAAAGATTGTATCTTTTAAAGTTATTTTGTAATGATCAAATAGCAAAATGCTGTTGCAGAAAAACACCTGTAAAATATTTTAGATGTATAGCTTTCTTCAACATAAAAATATTAATATAAATATATATATCTAGCTTCTATCAGCATTGTGGGTAGCAGATCACATATTCACACAGGTCTCACGCGCGCGGCAACGACAAGTCAAGCTAAGCATACCTTGATATGAGCCAACGTATCCCATTCCTATATACGTTTAATTTCAGTAATTTTATTACAATAAATTACTGTTGTTCCTCAAAATAACATGTCGTATAATAACAGAAACGTTTCTTTTAACTAACGATACGTCACTTTGATTTACTTCTCAAGCTCAAGCTGAATACGATATTTTAAAACGCTCGAAAATTTACTTGCCACCTCTTGAATCAGAGTTTTCTCTTTTTCTATTGTAATACTTGTTTGATTTAAATAAAACTTTGGGAAAAGTACCTATGTCATAAAAGAGATATTTTGTGATAACTTTTCCATTGTTTTTTCTGCTATAAGTACATAAACGGAACGCATTGCCAACTTGCCTCTTGTGCCAACAAGCCCCGGTCTCCCCTACTCTTTTAGATAAATTTTATCAAAATAAATCAATTAATTCGCGTTAGATAATTTTGCACAGGCCATGGCAAAAAAAACGAATCGACAAGCTCGTACAAGTTGATGCAACGCGAATCCATCTTTCTCGATCGTCGTTCCCTCGATATGGCTTATCTTAAAGCGAACTACGCCTGAGACAATTCCAAAGGTTGCGTCCCGAGGGAGCGTGTGGTAGAAAATGGGATAGGCGGTGTGCGGATGGCTTTAGGAAAATTACATTTCGGTTGTACTCAATCTGACGCGAGAAATAATTCTCCCTCTCTCTATTTCGATCATGTCGAATAAAAGCCGTTGAAAGAAATCGATTTCAATTAAATCGAGATATATTTTCGTCAATAAGAAATTAATCATTAACGAAAGATCAATGTTACACGGCTTTGTGTTTCCATAAAATTAAAACAACTGCCTCTCTAAATCTCATAGCGTAGTTTCGCCACTGATATATTAGAGTTATTACGATAGTCACTAATTCAAAAGAGAGTTGACACTCTAATTTGAGTAAATTTCGTTACACTTGCATTTCACTCGTTTTGAGTATGTATAAATATTTCACTTTTTGACTTTTATAAAAATAAAATTTATTATTTGCAAGAAAACAGATTTCTTTGAATTTAGTTTCCTTAATTCAAAGAAGTATTAGGTAGAGTCGAAAAAATATTCTAAACTCAGAAAAATGTTTTCTTAAATCTACCCAATACTTCTTTCAATTAAGGAAACTAAATTCAAAGACATCTGTTATTTTCTTGCAAATAATAAATTTTTTTCAGTGCAGAGACGCTATTACGGAAATATAAAACATATACTATGAAAGAACAAGGTTTAAAAGGGTGGATAATGGGAAGTTAGAAAGATCCCCAAACGAAAACCTGCAGTAGCGCTCGATACGATTCGCATCAAGGGACATAATTTCCAACTGATGGTTCGTATATCTGTGCGACAACTCTTATTCTCAGCTCGTTAGCGTCGCTTCGAGTTCGAAGCCGGTCGAAAAATAGAGGAGTCGGTTTGATCGACGTTTAATCGGTCGGAATTGCCGGTCGAGTATCCCCGGACTGCACGCATCACTCCCGTTAGAGAAGAGAAGCAGAACGGGGAAAGAGGCGGAGGAGGGGGAGGGAAAAATGGGACAGAATGGTCGGAGAAGAGAGGGATGGGGAGGGTGCACGGGATAGGAAAGCGACGAGCGTCGTTACGGCACGTACGAGAGCTCGCCCGTAATGAAACAACGACGAGCCGCGCGACAGGATTGGCGGAAATCCAGCGGCGGTTCTCCTCGAACTTCCTGACGTCGCGGCTCTTAAATCCGATTAAAAAATGTCGAGGCTCCCGCGCGGATCCGTGAACAAAAATTCCTTGGTCGCGCTGATCTCGAGCATGCAACGTCATAATTTTTTTTTTGCTTTCTCAGCCTCTAACCTTTTCCAACCAAAATCCTTTTGCTCATTCTGATACCTTTAACTTTTTAAAATAGGATTTCATTTATTTTCAACGTCGAAGCTGCAGTATTGCAACGCAACTTAGATATTTCTATATAGTTTCGATTATTAAAAATTGTTCATACATATATATAAAAACTGTTCATATAATTTATACATCTTGATCAGGTAGGCAGGTCCACAAGCAAAGTATCTCCTTATATTAAAGTCAATCAGATAAGCTGCTTAGTTTCATTCTTACATTTTTCACATCAAGAGCATACAGATACTCTCTGACTCAGAAAAATGTAAGCGGATTTAACAACGCTCCAAAATGCTTTTACTTAAGAAAATAGTACAGATTTTAAACGTTCCTATTTGTAATTATTCAACGTCCTATGAGAACGCAGCTCATTCGCCGCGAGATCTGTCATCATGCCGTTTCGTACACAATGTATTATAAAAGATGTACTAGCGAAAGAGAGAGAACGGGGAAGACGCGCAGAGAGAGAGAGAGAGAGAGAGAGAGAGAGAGAGAGAGAGAGAGAGAAGGAGAGAACTCATCGGCACTGTATTATATAGCAGATAAACGAGGCACTCAGGATATTACGACGATACGGGTATAGTTCGTTTCCGGGAACCGGCGCCACCTCCCGAGTTCGATGACTCGGCATACCACCCACCGGGGTGGTTGACTGCAAGGAAGGAGGGAGTTAACGCGACGACGTTAGGGTGACGCGGACGGGCGAAAGTGGTTGTATTAGAGGATTGCCAGCGGAGTCGACGCGAGGTAATTTATTCGTGGCGTATTGAACGATGAAACGCAGAAGCAATAATTCAAAGTGGCAAACGTGGCAGGCAAATCAACCGGTTATAGGCAAAGTAGCTGGGCGGTGAAGGATGAAGCGTTACAGAGTTGTGCATGATTTTATTAAAAAATTGAAAAATTATAGCTTCTCTCTGAATTAACTCGATCTACGTAAAGATACTTTGCCACAATCTACGACCGATAAAAAAGTGACTAATATATATATATAAAAAGGATTTAAAACATTTAAATAGTTTTTTACGGAAGATTTATTAAAAATTGCACATATAAAAAAGAAAGTACATATGGTCTATGTATTATCTACTCCAAACATCTGTATCTATTACGGCTAAACTTATTAGAACAAATTGAATCTTTCAAGAAAAGAGAAGAAATCTCGAAAAAGCTAACAAGAAAAAAGTATTTGTAGTAAAGTATCAAATTTTTACGAAAGTATACCGTCATTTCTCTTCCTGCGTAGCGTTATAATCCACAAAAACTGCTGTAACTTTTGTATGCGTGGCGGAAATCTCGGACGGAATTTCGCAAGTTCCAACGCGAAGAATTCTTACGTTTTATACAAAATGAGAAATCCCCACCATACAGACCTCTCGTCATTTTTCATGCTCGAAACATTCGCGAAGCGAAGGAGCCGTACGTGCATGCGTATCTCGCACATGCCCATGCATATTCATATTTTGCGCTTTGCGCAAGCGCTTTTAGCGAGCGCTTTCAGCTAAATAAATGTCACAATGAAAAATTGAGTACATAAAGAATATAAGTTCAAATTTTAAATTTTCGTGAAAATTATGTAATTTTTTGTTCACTTATAATAGCGTGACTCGTGAAACTTTAATTCAACCAAATTTTTACTTTTTTTTCGAGAAAGAATCTTATATAAGTATGCCTGGTAGAAAAGGAAAAAACGCTCATACCCATCAAACATCCTAAAATTGAATATACCTAAATAGAATGTAACTATAGAATTAAAGCCAAACATGTCTGTAATAAGTATTAATGCTGAGTTTTTAAAAATAAATTCTTTTCTATTTGAAAAACCAGAAAATTTGCTCCTTACACTACAAAAATAAATATTCAACAATTAAACGGTAATTAATTCTATTTAAAAATTCGCTTATTTAATTCTTAAAATAATCGTTAAATAAAATTAAAATTCTAGTTCCACATTTAATTTTATTTAATTCATTAAATAAAAATAAAATTCAATTCTCCATCGTGTCCATCTATTTGCGTCTACTTTAATGAATGCGAACGGTTCCAAAAATTAGCAGCGAGCTAAGATTTAAGGGTTTACCAGAATAGAACGCTGATATAAGTAACAAGTCAAAATAAACAATCTACTGCCGATGCCTGCTGCTGCAATGTTTACTGTGATAAATGGATAGAACTTTTCTTGCCGGTCAACTACAGTTGCGTACAATTCAAATATTCTGGTCCAGAGGAAACTGACGAAATTATTCGTCCACTTCCAGCATTACGCTAATACCGCGCTACTGCAAGTAATTTAATTTCGAAATTATATTTTGCAGATTACCTACCTTTATCTATCTTTTACTCTTTGACCATTTTATCTTTATTATTCATCCTTGTAAATCTCGAAATGTGTGTGTGGTGTGATAATTCTTCAAATATATCTTTCTCTCAGTATAATTCTTTTAAAAAATATCTTTTAAATTTCCACATTTAACAACATATTTAAAGAAACGTCAAATCGCTTCCGACATATCGCTTCATTGTGACATATCTTTTGTTAAATTGATATTATTAACGTTTATCTTAATGAGATCTTTTTATTTAAGTACCGTAATATGTTCCTAAATTGCTTAATCTTAACTCATTATCCTATACAAACGAGCAAAAACGTTACCGCCATATATCGGGACAGAAATGCGACATAATAACTCTAATTTGTTCGGGCAAGTTCTTATCCGAGAACATATCAGGCGGAAAAAAACCCGCATGAATAATTTAGTAAGCAAGACATAGGAGTACATGCCACTTGGACATTAGGAATACACCGCGACTATTCCTTCCGTCATCCATTTTTCCTCCAAGTGAAACGTCCAAGGAATAATTAACAAAGGAAACTTTTATTCATTCAATCGTGATTAGAGGGTGGTGGAAAGTGTTCGAGCTAGGTTGAAAAAGATAAAACTCATCTCAACTTGAGTCCCACACACGCGCGCGTCCGTTTTCAGAATTATCTACATATATCCATTGTACTTCCGCACAAAAACCCAGTCCTCTCTCTCCTTCCCATTTCCGTTCTAACAGATTTTTTCGCTCGTTCGTGGAATTAAAGAAGAAGAGAGAAAAAATTCTTTCCCTCTGTCGATACCTATTTTAAGTTGAAAGTAAACAAATAATATTTATAGTCCGTTAAAATTCGTAATAAAATCTTTCTGCAAACACAATAGCAGTAATATTGGTAATTGAGGCGATAATCTATTTTTCATGATTTCTATAGAGAGATTTCTTACTTTTCCCACTTAAATTTATTAGATTATTCATTATATAGTATATTTTCACTAACTCTCAAATTTTATTGCTCTTGAAGCAATATTTATTTGAAAAATGTGACGTTTGTCTTACTTTATATGAGTTTTGCAAATTTTACGTCCAGTTTTTATTTTTAAAACTTCACTAATTCTAAATATATGCATTTTCTACAAAATTCCTTCTATCTTCAAAATTGTTATAAATAATCATAAAATTAAAAAACTGATTTCAAAAAGATAAAATTATTACTACTAACTCGTAAAGATATATGTATATCGTAATATATAACAGACACTTAACTAATTAATCAATTAATTAATTAATTAATTAGATAGCATTTTTATTTCATTATCATGCACTTTGTACCTTGTAATATCATGCGCACTTTTATTCTAATTAACCAAAAGATATCGCAGCATTTTTCTTATGCCATGTTCAATCAATATCCCGCGATTCCTTCATCAATTCCTTCATCAATATACTTCCTAGCAAGAAGTCTACAGAGTTAACCTTCAAACTAGCAGCGGATTTAAGCTGACATAAGGAGCTAGGTGAATGGAAATATTCCCGACAGAATCTTACGAATCTCATTAAAAGTTAAGTCAAACAGCAGTAGCAAAAGAGGGAGAGAGAGAAAGAGAGAGAGACCTTATCACGCGAGAGGCGCCATTTTGGATCGCGCTCGTCCATGAAACAGCATCACGTGACCTGGAACGCAATAACAGGCGCGTTTGTTCGACCGTCCCGATTGTTCACAGCCGATCATCACGAACGCGGATAATCCTTTCTGCACGAAGGACCTTTTCGAGAGTTCGTAGGTTTTGCCGCGTAAAATCGATTCGGACCGCTTGTACTCCACGGGCGCACGCACATAGACTTCTACTCTAATGAATTAATCGCGCGCTAATAACCAGCAGTGAGCCACTTCCGCGGGCAACATTGTTAATTTCCATACGATTATAACACAGCCCAAGCCTTTGTGCCCG
This sequence comes from Temnothorax longispinosus, assembly GCF_030848805.1. NCBI lineage: Eukaryota > Metazoa > Arthropoda > Insecta > Hymenoptera > Formicidae > Temnothorax > Temnothorax longispinosus. The sequence goes on from NC_092368.1 coordinate 14,038,005, forward strand.
GCACATAATTAGCCCATGTTGCGTTGCCCCCTTTGAGAACTGACCTCGCTTCTCAAATTGAAATCGTGTGCTGATTGTAGGATAATATATTACGAATTACGACGCGCGCGCAATTAATGAAAAATCAAAAAACGATTAATTTTAGGTTCTCGTTTTATAACACTACTCATAACAATGTCAAGGATTTGGAAAGATACACTGTAGGACTGTAGGACTATTTTAATGTATTTAAAAGCGGATTAATTCTCTTCTGCGCCGACTTTAATTATTTTTTAATTTCCAATTTTTTAACTTCTAACGCAATCTTTTTTTATAAATCTTGATAAAATAGTCACGAAAAATAACAGCGCGACGAATAACAAAAAATCAAAAATTGTTAATTTCAATTTCCCGTTTTGTGACATCCGCGTAACAATCAAGAATTCAGAGATACAGACATGTGCTATTTAATGGTATTTAAAAACAAATTAATTCTTCTCTAACTTGAATTATTTTTTAGCTTTCAACCTAGCACAATCAATCTTCTTTTTGCAAATGATAAAATATCACGAAGAATAGCAGCGCCACGAATAATAAAAAATTAAAAACTGTTAATTTTAGTTTCTTGTTTAATAAACCCGTAACAAACAAGGATTCAGAAAGATATAGACATTACATTATTTTAATGGTATTTAAAAACAGACCAATTATCTTCTAATTTCAATTATTTTTTAGCTTCCAACCGAGATTTTAACCTAAATACAATCTTCTTTTATAAATCGTGATAAAATCGCGAAAAATAGCAGCGCGACGAATAACGAAAAATCAAAAACTGTTAACTTGAATTTTTGGTTTTATAACACCCGTAACAATCAAGGATTCGAAAAAAGACGGACATGTACTATTTTAATGGTATTTGAAAACGGACTAATTCTCTTCTAACGTCCATTATTTTTTAGTTGTTTTTTTTTAGCAACCCAACGCAATCTTCCTTTATATATAAAAATCTTGATAAAATAGTTGCGAAGAACAGCAGCGCGACGACTCAACAATTATATCAAGAATTTTTAATTAAATTGAACTTAGGAGAAATACGTTCAAATGCGATATCTCTCGAATGACCCTGAATCTCCGTCTGTTTCGATAGTCGCGCGCCAATTAAATTCGCTTTATTCCGACGACAAGTTTTATTAAAGCCGCCGATAATTACCGCGAAGTAGGTCGCGACTCCATTGAACGAATAAAGCGGATAAAAAGAGTATCGACCGATCCGAGAAACATCGAACTACCGGGTGTTCGTTATCAAGTGCGCGCGCGCGATAGCGATTAACTTCTTAATTGGCGAAGTTTTTTAATTTCTTTCACGTTTTCTATTCTTTCCCTTTATCTTTCCCTTCTTGTCTCTCTCTCTATCTCTCTCTTTCTCTCTTTCTTCTTTGCGCCGATTAACACACGCCAAACAAATTTCTCGTCAATGTTATATATGTGAGACGAAATGTATAGACACCAAATTTTCCTCGTTGAACCGTGCAACGGTGTGTCCCAGAAGTCACAAGGAGGGCTGTGAAAAAATAGTAAGAGTGGCGCTATATGTTTACACATAATAACATCAACAAAAACACGGTACGTTTAAAAAAATATATTTTCTATACTTTTCTATTATATTTTTTTAAGAAAGAAGAAAAACACACTGTGTAATAACGCAAAGACCGCAATCAAATGTCGACAAAAGAATTCTCCAACCCATTTTCTTCATTGACAACATATCGATTTTGTGGCAATAAAAACATTTAGGTGCAAAACTTCCTTGAAAAATAAAGTAAATCGGATTCAATTCCTCAAATCTTTCAATTTCAAGATCCCGCAGATCTTTCGTCCCTCCAGAACACCCGCTTGTCGAGTCTCCCACACTCCTTTAGGATAGATCTAAAGCACTCCGCGAATAAAGTGTAAGAATGCACGAGTTTGCATCGCGAGAACGAGAAAGGGGGATTTTTTTGCTCACCGTTCAACGGGCGACGATCGCTTTACGCGCTTTCAAGCGCACCGCGTATTCTCGGTACGACGCTACAATGGCGTCCCAATATGCAGAACGGCATCGAAATAAGTAGAGCGAAGGAGGGGGAGGAGGTAAGAAAGGGTAATGCTGCTCGCGATGTACGAAGCTTCCTTCGGACTCGAAAAGTGCCATCACCCTCTTCCGTTTTCCACCATCCTTCTTATTTCCTTTCATGAAACCGAAGTGGCTGTTTACGTACGCACCCGACAATCGTCGTTGCCATCCTTTTTCCTAAACATCCTTCTTCCCCACTTCTGCGAGTTTTGTCCTTTGTCGTTTGAACATAAAAAGTTTGGGAAATTGAATGATTTTTGCTCAAATTTAACGTAAATGTTAAATGTATAATTAATTCTTAATTTTTATTAGACTCTGATCAGCACATCCAATTTCATTAAAAGTGCGACTGTCTAATCCTGCGACTCCTGTTACGAACAGAATTTAATCATTAGTGCATGTATTAATGCATGTATTAGTGTATGTGATCTTGTCTAATAATAATATTTTCGTGTGAATTTTGTATACTTTTTCCAACTCAGTAAACTGCGAGCCAATTTATCGATCTTGAAACACAGTTTTTCGTTAGAACAGTAAATCTACATAAATCGATAATCGATTTAACTTTTGATGCTAAAGCATTCTTTTTTAAATTACTGTAAAGAATTTATCTCGGGTACTCGCAACCCGTCGCGTCGCGTAAAAGAGTCACGGTCGGTCTCGCTCCGCGTGTACTTGGCGCGAGACACTACCGTGTCTCTTGATTGCGGAAAATATAGGATCCGTGATGAGCGGAATTCTTTACGAATTCGACCACTGGTACTTCAAGGCACGTTCAAATATCGCATGCAAAATTATCAGAAAAAGTGTTGTGTTTATTTTGAATTTTACACAGATCTATACTAAAAAAATTAAGCATAAATGTTCCCAGTTTCTTAACTCCGAGATGATAGAAACTCCAACATCAATTATTCTCTAATTAAAAAAATGTATTTATTAAACCAGCTTTTAATTTTATATATTATCACTTTTATAGCTACTTAAAAAAAATTTCTATACAAAAACACTGAGCCTTCCTGATATTAATACAAGCTAGATACGCATGTGCCTCTCCGAGATCTTGTCATCCTTGCAGACAGTTCGTATCGTTGGAAAAGTAAAAAGAATACCAGGAGGAAAAATGTAAACGAAGTGAGACGCGCAGTAACGTTTCGTTGCATAAAGACTGCACTCGAAGGATAGCGGAAGAATGGTACGTGATCGTAATATCGAGTCGGCGATAGCGAGATAGCGCTGGGGGATATTTCTTACGCATCTCCGGCTCCGACTTAAGAGTAGCAAGCCGGAAACGAATACAATAAAAACAACGAGAGAGAGAGAGAGAGAGAGAGAGAGAGAGAGAAGCCGTCGCGGCTGTCTCACGTGAAGTAATTTTCTCCTATCAGTCGCGCGCGAAAACGTGATGTGACATTCAAAAACGATTAGATCAGGCGATTGAAGTGTGACTTACATTCCATTTGTGCATCGTCATGTATCGCGGATCGACGAATTTGCATCACTTAGGCTTTCATTAGCATTGCAGAATGTGAGGAACTGAAAATAAGAATTTTTCTTATCGCACGAGTTTATATTTCTGTTTGCACGATCTTCCGTAGAGATTCTGAGAATGTTTATACGTTAACGTTGTTTTTTATATCAGCTGCGTAATATTACTTAAATATAAAAAATCTTGAAATAAGTCGGGGAGAAATTCCAATTCGGACGTTTGGCGACGATCGCGATGAAACGACCATTCCACTCGGCATCCGCAATATTCGGATCAGCGTTTGCATTTTGTACCGTTCTACTTAACGCTCGGGGCGTTTAACGAACATTACAACGGGCAAATTTAAGCAATTGAAATGAATGTTGAATTTGGGTCAAACGCATCGTATTTACTTGTGAATATATCGTGAAATGTATCTGAACACAATTGGAATCATTATTAAAGGTAAAATTAAAAAATAATAACGCGTTATATTAAATAAATTTTAATTATAATTATGGAATATATACGTAAAAAAAAACAATGTAATTTTGGATTTTTTCAGTAATTATTACGTAAATGTCTAGATATGATATGACGTACCTATCTACATAGATTTAACCCAAAACTGCCTAATTCCACATGTAAAAGGCATCCATGCAGTCTACTGTATCTTAAAGTGCATATGTCGTTTCGCAAGACGCGAAAGAGAACATTAATTTCCAGGCATTCATTGTCCACCGCCTTGAAATCCGTATCTATCTGGATACGTTGGCTCGTAAAAGGAGCTTGACAAGTGTCTCTAATGCGCCATTTAATGCCAAATTTAACGATGCCATCATAAACGCGAGAAGCCGAGGACGGATCTCGTGGGACCATTGGAACAATGCTTGGAAATTCGCGCGCCGTCTCGAAGTCTCTCTCTCGAGAGAGAGATAGATCTCTCTCTCCTCTCTCTCTCTCTCTCTCTCTCTCTCTCTCTCTCTCTCTCCTCTCTCTATCTCTCTCTCTCTCTCTCGCTCTCTCTCTCTCTCTCTCTCTCTCTCTCTCTCTCTCTCTCTCTCTCATCTCTCCTCTCTCTCTCTCTCTCTCTCTCTCTCTCTCTCTCTCTCTCTCTCTCTCTCTCTCTCTCTCGGTGACGTTCGTTCCTCATCTGGGCGCAGTCCGCGCCCAACCCAATTCAGCCAAGGGTGACAGAAGCAAGATAAGATTACGACGGAAATCCAGAAATTGTGAAATGAATAGTCACATATCGGCAAGAATGCACAGCTTCACGTAGGAGTGCTGTTTTTCGGTCAGCCACGGTGTGAGACAAGTCTTGTTTGTGTGATAAAAAAAATCTAAAAATAAATTTGTTAAAAATAAAGAAGAAGATAGGAAGTAAGAAAGAAACAATATTGTGCAGCTTGGATTATTTAAATCCATATATATTGTATATATATGGAAACATGCATTTTTGTTCGGACAAATCAGAATAAGTAAAAGTTTCTTTGAACTAAAAGACATACGATAGGGAAGTCATACAAATTATAAAGCAACTAAATTAGAATTCGGAAAAAATTCTAAAGAAAGTGAAGCTTAAGAAGAATATATACAATCTTTCGCTATTCTTGTAGTTACAAAAAGAAGCGCACGGTTAGAATTGATTCGTCGATGTCTGTATTAAAGCCATCGTAAAATCCGTAGGTATCTTTAATCTTCCGTGTCTTTTAGATATCGAAATTCAATAATACGAGATTTCCGGGCAAAAAATCAACAGCTAATCAATTCGCCCGTATATTCATTTGCGAAACGTGAGTACGGCGCAGATGGGGAGAGAGGGATGAGACGAACTCGGCAACGCTGATTATAACTCATCGCGGCTCCTCGCATATTCATAGAAAGCTTGTCGTGTGATTTACGCGCATGTAATACATTTGTAGGACTCCCCTGGCGCGTTTCTGCCTTGTGATTCTACTCGGGTAAAAAAAAACCGAATACGTCATTCGCAGATACGGTTAAATCATCTTTATGAGACTCACAACGGTATTACAAAATGGTATATTTGTGGAACATTAGAAAGAAAGTAACAACTGATGTAATTCCTTATCATAAAAAAACTATCTGATATAATTATTTTATTTAGATATTTATACATATAAATATTTTCTCATCGAAGTAAAGTCTGAGAAACTTTAATATGTGTATTGAAATATATAAATTACGTGTTATTAAACGTCAGTAATAATACGTGATAGTCGTATTACTGATGTTAATTAGTAATACGACTAAAAGCGGTTAATTATAATTTTAATAAAATCTTTCCCATATATACATCCCTATATATAAAAAAAGTATAAAACTTTTATACATATCATATTTTTAGAGAATATCGTACAAAATGATCACATATAATATTCAGAATTTTAATTTAAAAATAATTTAATTCTGGAAATATAAAAATTAACATTTATATATGTACATTTACGTTACAATATATTTATGAATAGGTATATCATATAACAAAAAAAATAGCCAATAACGCAGATAAGATCAAATTAATTAACTGACTTTTTTAAAATTACTAGTCCTATTTCGTTCAAAGTCGAAAATAGCCGTGACTTCAGCAAACGGAACCTCTACTCGCTTCTTCCGACTTCGCCTTCACTTGAGGCAAACGCAGAGCGTCTTTGCGCCGACCCTTAAGCAAAGGCTTCCACGCCTGTCTGCATCTATAATCATTGGTTTAGATCTGACATCGCACCCCTACAGAGTTTCAGCGAGGGTAGGTTCGCTGGGAAGGGAAAGGGCACGGCAGGAGAGAGAAAGAGAGAAGGGAGTATATGGCCGCCGACTGGAGCGGCTTTGGAAGGGCTGTTTAAGTGGCCGGCGATAAGATAACGTCCGGAAGGCGGGTAACGGGCAATTAATTCGGGAGTAGCTTGAGTAAACAGTGCCGAGAAATTAAAAGCTATTTGTCACGGCGCGCAAGAAGGCCGCGGCGCCGCGGCGCCGGGGAGAATAGCGCCGGGCCCTCATAAGCTCGAGAATTAAGATGGCGGCGATACGCACGGCAAGCGTGTGCATAAAACGTGTGAATTTCGACTCGGTTTACTTCGCCGCGCGAAAAAGGATAATAACCGGGTAAGCAGATGAGAGATACGCATCATATCGTGAAGACAGCCCTTATCCCTTATGTTAATATTGTCTCCGAAATTAGAATTTCTTGTAGAAGAAAACCGCGACAACCAACTCTTGCACCCTTATAGATATGGCGGGGCCCTATATCATCCGCGTGTATTATGCGTTTGCTCGAAAAGCGATAACATCGGAACACCGTTCTGATCTGATGCTTATCTGAACACCGTTTTAACACATTCGATTATACGAACAGCTAACAAAAGATAAACACATTCGAATATCCGTTTACACAAATATTCTTTAGCAAATATTGTATTAGTGATAATATATATAATATACATATGTTGTACATGGTTGTATATAATAAGTGTATAATAGTTATACTGTATATAGTTGTACTAGCAATAAAAAATAATAAAATTAAGTTTCTCATCTCTATTTTACTCATGTTAATCTCTTACATATATATTGTTGAAAGCTATAATTTTTTTTTAATTGTATATATAATCTCAAATAAAAAAATATCAATTAAATAGAAACGCGCGTTGCTTTTTAGTAATTTGGAATTAAACAAGCACCATACAAGTATAAGAATTCCAAATAAATGGGGCGCTGTGCGTAGGGAGAAATCCAACGCTGTTTACCGATCGACGGCGCGTCGCGCGGACTGTCGCGGAGTCCCGAGAGAATAAATTGGAACTGTCTTTGGCGACGCGTCACGCCATTTATTGTCATTTGTTCGATACCAACTACCACAAACGCGTGCCTGTCTTTCTCCGGCAGAATCGACATGACCGTCCGATTTATTCGGTGGGATTTATACGAGTCGTTCATTTTGAGACATCACTCATTCGCGGCATTTTCAAAATCTTATAAAAATGTATCTGCCCAATCAATTTGTATCTTATTTCGACTCGGTGCGTTGAATTGCCCGACAGATGCATTTCGTATTATAAATTTATTAAATAAAGATTAAGATTAACATATTAAAAAAACGTAAAGATGTATAGAGAATAAGATGTATAAAGTCTAAAATATCCTGAAATGCAGGTTTCGAATGATTTTACGATTGAAAAATGGTAAATGTATATCTTCTTTATTCAACAGGGTGCTGAAGATACAAGATATAATGAAACATTATCAGACAGTGAGAGAAAAAAACACAGCGAAAGAAAAAGATGAGAAGCATAGTCAGTATAGAGTGTTGAATTATGTGTGTGCGTGGAGTTCCGTAGGATGAGAGACGGAGGGAGGAGTGAGGAATGAAGCTCAGGGACTGGAGGGGTAATAACTCATAGAGTACCGTACACAATACCATTGTGTGTTCGTTGTACAGATTCTGCTGAGAACAGGACTGTGCGTATATATAGGGTGTTCCTGGAATAGACCGCCAAGCTTTAGCAGCACGTTGTTCTACTCATGCGCAGTATGTGTCCGTATCAGGTGTCTTAGACTCATCACGTGTCTTTTCTTCCAAATAATAAGACTAATGAATTATATTCTTACTACTTGAAAATTTACTATTTGTAATCCAGAAAAAGTTTTGAATTATGATGTAAATTCTTCGTAACATTAATATTATCAAATAATTATAAGCGGTAAAAGATGTGTTTTAACAAAACAATTAACATTTAATTAAACATAAATTTTCCTTATATAAACGGAAAGCCAGCTCTCTCCTTCTCTCTTTAAATTTGAAAGATCGACTGGAATGTTCGCTATATTTCTAATTGTAGAAAATAATGTCATAACGAAGAATCTTATTAGCGAGTATTATAAAAGTTTTTACATTTAGATAGATGAGAAGAAATAGGAAGAAGGAAGAAAATAAGGAGAAACAGAAAGAGAGGAAGCGAAATCAAGAAAAGTAGAAATGGTTCCGGCGGAAAAAGAGCGGTATAAAAAGGGCGATACAAAGCTTTCGAGAAAAGCGACGCAACATCAAAGAAGCGAAAAGAACGAGCCATGCGCATCAGAGACAACAATTTTCACCCTTGGTTAGTCTATCGCACGTACATCTTCTTACGTCAGTTTCATGTCTTGAGTCAGAAGATAGTGCGAAAATCAAATTAAACAAATCATCGTGCATTTAATTAACTCAAGCAATTAGTATCTAGTCAATTACGCAAAAGTTATATAATGAGACGATTATTTATAGAAATATCTTTTTTGCATCGAAAGGTTGAATAACTTACATTTTATCATCCTGATTTTTTAACGTTGCAAAAGTTTATAAAAATACAATGTAAATACCAATTACATATTTTAATAAAGAAAGATTCATAGAAATTATGCATCTCTCTTAATATAAACACTGAATATAATATTAAAAATAAAATATAATTTGTAAAAATATTTATGGAAATTGAGATATCTCTTAAATTCTTTCGTATTGGTTAGAAAATCATCACTAATTGTAAGTATAATCATCACTAAGAAATTACAGATTTTCCAGCCTCTTTCCATCTTTTGTGTTTCACTGAAAAACAAACTCTAATCAAAAGATAAAGAGTGTTGGGCAATATTGGTACAAACAAGCGTCGAAACTGTGAAAACCCTTTATGTACGATGTAATTTGTCAGCCGGCTGGAAATTAAACGGAGGCGAATCTGACGGCCGCAATCTGACGCATTGGTCGCTCCTGGGAAATTGGAGTTTCGCCCGAGCTTTCGTCGACATTTCGCAAGGAATCAAAGATCGCTTTGACCGCAATCCCGTGGCCTGATGATAGTCACCCGTGGGCTGAGGGAGCGGTTGCGTGCGATACGCGGAAGTCGTGTAGCTACCGGAAACGGAAATTAGTTCCGGCTCAGAAACAATGGCCCCTGGAAGGTCCAAGAGAAACGCAATTGTCGCTGTCGCTTGTTTCATAGAGAAACTCGCTACCACTGCCGGAGGATGCCACCAGTAATAGGTCTCATGTTAGACAGAAAACAACAATAAGTATAATAAAAAATATTGAACGAAAATAAGCGTTCCTAAGCGCGATCCGTCTTGCAATCTAATAAATCAATTAGTAGGATGAAATAATAAATAAAAATGTTAATCTCTTATTTCTAAACGAATAAAAATTATGTAAAAAAATTATTAGTCAAAGCAACACATATATAATTTTCAATTAACATTACGAGTATTTTTAGTCCATTAATTTCCATCTACGCGCGCGCGGATTTCCAATCATCGCATCGTGGAAAAAAAAGAAGAGAAAGATGATAACAAAATGATTCCTCATTTGCTTCGTTTCCGGCTAAACAAGTCGAGTCGGATCATAAGCATGGTGCCTTACAAAGGTTATTGAAATATGTATGAAAGCATAAGCGCGCCATATAAGCAGAACAACGAACGACGTCCTTGGTCCTTGCTTGCCACGTATATATTCGTCTGGTCCTTTGAGTTATTATTCAAAGCGAATCGTAGGAGGGTCGCGCGGGATTAAGCTTCCTTTTACATGCACGAAAACCTAGGTACAAGGAGACAATACCGGAACCTATTCTCTTCATCATACATCGTTCACCTCTCATGTCCCACCTCTTTCGTGTTTCGCGGACACTCGGTGTTGTCCTGCGATCACTACTAAAGGCAAACCCATTCTAAAACGTTAGCAAATTGAACGATCGCATATTATATTACTGTTTAATAAAATTAAAGTACAGTGGAAAAAGAAAAAGATAGATAGATAGATAAGTAGATAAAAAAATAGAGAGAAAAAGGGAGAGAGAGATTGATTGATTGACTGATTGATTTTTATTTATGCCCTAGTCGAGACTTTAGGCAAATCATGAATAATACAAAGACAGCAGAATGATACAAAAACAAAATAAAGAAAGAGAGAGAGAGAGAGAGAGAGAGAGAGAGAGTTTGTTTCATTGATAAGAAAAGTATTAGAAAGAAAAAGAATTGGCAAAAAGAAAGGTTGGGGCTACAGGCGAAAGTTAGCCTAATCCCTAAATTCTAAGAGCAGATCTTTAGACAAGCTCTTGGCAGAATAGATTGCACTGACGGGGCCGTGTAGCAACGGTGAGAGAGAGGAAGGAAAGTGGTAAAGCTCAAGTTCCTAACGAGACACGTCGTCCTCCGCCATGAAACGAACTCAGCCACCGTCGAAGCAAGCATGAGAAGATCTCCAACGATGCAAGTACTATGAAATACGAGTATGAACAAACTAAAGTAGTGCGCTGACGCTGACTAATTATCAGAGCAGTTCCGAGGAATTTCGATCTCGGCATAAACATCGACAAGCTTTTGTTTAACATGGACAAGCCGTTATCAGAAAAACTCTCATTGTCTTTTCTGTCAATCACTGTGACGGTGCCCAAGTTACGCAGGATATCTCGTTAAAGAATAGAGACTCGATCGAGACGTACACTTCGTAGAATGTCAATTAAATATTAGCGAAAAATGAGCCGGATACCACCTTAATAACCCAGTTAACTTTCTAATAGTAAAAATGACAATATCAGAAAAATAAAGCTATTAATTAATTATTAATACTATAATGGATACAGCATTGAATAAACGTGTAAACGTTGTGTAAACGTACGGTGGTCTTGCAATTAATTTCGATTTTTGAATACTTGGATTTCTTACATTTTTTTAATCTTGAATTTTTTTCGTTTAATGTTAATTCACATTTTTTTAACTTTTTTCACTTTACATTAATTCTTAAAGTTTCTTAAACTTTTTCCTACGTTATCTATCATATTTTATTGTATTTAAGACACAAGTTCAATCTTTTAAGATTTATGACTGTATATATTGTTCTACTTATTTAGTATTATAGATTGCTAGATGCATTAAATTTTCGGCAAAAATGTTATTTCCGGGGCCCCTCAATTTGATAGGTGTATTTGACAGATCTTTCGCTGAGAAAAAGAATGCCGCAAACCACAATGCGCTACGATGCATATTATATAGTTTTCGAGATATCAATTTATATAATCTATCACATAGTATAATAATATACATAGAATTATAGCAGTGAGTGAGAGAAAGAGAGAGAGAGAGAGAGAAACAGTACACACGTAGGCGGGGGGTGAGGGTGAACCTCGGTTCGCGTGAAAAGTTAAAAACCCGTTTTTTCTTCTTTCGTCGCTTCGTATGAAAAGTTGCATTGTGTAAAAATATTTAATATCTGTAACAGAAATAATTTGTTATAGCAGAGAATAGTTAGGATGTTGAAAACCTCGTGACACCTCGTTTCGCGTGGAAAGTGTATGCGTGGAAGCAGTAGGTTCCGACCCCCTGCGGGGGGCTCCACTAGACATTTAGTGTGCCTTGCAAAGTATGTACATGTGTGAACTTTCTACACGTGGTAAATTGCAAACCCTATATAAAATACCATACAACAATAATGCTACTATTACATTTAAAAATAAATATCTCAAAAACTGTGCATCGTAGCGCATTGTGGTATATGCGGCATTCTTTTTCTCAGCGAAAATCTATCAAATACACCTATCAAATTGAAGGGCCCCGGAAAAAACATTATCCCCAAATTTTCGACATCACAACGACATGTAACAACTTAACAGCCCGTTCTATATATGTGCGCACACGCGCATCATTCAATTTTTATTTACGAATGTTTCTTACGATCCAATGAACTTCCGACCTAAGCGTGACGTATTTTGAAAGCAAATTCATTCTTTACGTATGACAGATCTCGCGCGAAATTCAATGGACGACAGAATACTTGTAATTGATGATCTTCCGCAACAACTGTTGCAACCGAGAGATCATGAGGTAGAAGCCAAAGCTTGACCGCAAACAGACTGACCCAAGTTTAACGAGTCAACATTGAACCGCTCTCGATCTTGTGATCGATTTCTCTGCTACTCGCACTTACGTAATCGTTTACTATATTAGACAATTACGTGTGTCATCATTTATCGCTTGAATATTTAAAATAATATAAATATAACTTAAAATTTAAGATATAATTTGACAAATACCAATATGAATTTAACCTAGTCAATGTCTCTCAATTTCCTTTCATCTACAAGTGCCTTGACACAAATCAATAGTTTGGATTTGCTATGCCGCTTATGTCTTAAGTTCTTGACTGTGTGATTGGCTGATTTGCTTACTGCTTGAGTTCTTTTTGTGTACCTAACTCTTTGACGAAAGCAAACTCGATATCTCGTTAATAAAATTAAAATTAAACACTATCTTCTATAGGAGTATATGTAAAATCAATATTAAATATTTCTAATTCAAAATTTTGTTAAGATAATTAAAAAAAAAACTCAAATTTTAAGGCCAGGGATTCCACCTCCGGCGATATTTTTGTCGCTATCGACGTTCGCGCTGGAATTCCATCGCGATGTACGTAGGCATCCCTGACAAAACAGACATCGCGTCGCGCCAGTCGTTGCGCCGCGCCAGTCGACGGAGTTATGCAAACTTGTCGAGATTCGTTTGCCGAACGAGACGGTACGAATGTCCTCGTTATCAATGGAGCGTAACTCTTGTTAAGCCCGACAAAACACTCGACTCAACTCGACTTGACTCAGTTCGAGGCTTGGACTTCTCCTGTAGTTTCTGAATTTTGCGGACCGTGGCAAATGCCGTCGCTTGTGAAAGCACAACAGTGTACAAACCTTGCGATTGCAACTAAGGACCCTTAAATGATCAAACACATATTCAAAAGTTCCAGCAATTAGAAAGTTCGATATAAGTGTATAAGTGTATGTGTGTGTGTGTGTGTGTTAAGTGTGTGTGTTAAGGAATTCTCACGTTTAGAATATAAGAATCTCCGAGAAGCACAATTATTCCGAATCACAATTTCCAAAAGGTGTTCCCGGCAAAAACAACCGTTTAACTCTCATCCAGCGACTGGCACGTAACTTTTGCAGCGTGTACTTTAGCTACATATTTTTCGTGAGCTCTCTTAAACGTAATTTTTTTTCTGTCTCTCGGCCGCACCGGGAGTCTTGAGAGTCTCGGAACCTTGCGTAACTTGCAGGTTACAACCCCAGCCACATTCGGTATCGTGCTCGGTAGGATAATTATTATATCGCGAGAGCGAATGAGAGAGAGAGAGAGAGAGAGAGAGAGAGAGAGGAGAGAGAAAGACAGAAAGAGATATTACTGCTTGTAGTTGCGGTTGGTATTCGCGACGAAGTACAGGAAGGGGCGCAGCGCAAGTAGATAAAGCAAGTTACTCGCAGCCCGACGTCGTAATGTGGCCGCAACGCTCACTAAAGGCAAATTTACACGCTTTGCTCTGGATCATTATTCCTAATGAATCATCCGAAATAGAAGAGAAGCGAATTGCATAAACAGCTTCTCTACATATATACATATTATATATAGGTTAGTGTATGTGCGTGTGTAAATAAGTGGTAAACGGGATGTAATCATATATCAATCGTTAACGTGTAAAATATGTCTAAAAAAGTAAATTACTGAAATAACTGGAAGTATCTCTTCATTTATTAATATTATATTTTACACGACTTCCACATCAATCAATTCAAGTGATCGTTGGGTGTAAAATACTTCAAAATATGTTTTCAAAGTAACGTGATATTTTACACATTGTTCACCTTAATTAATATTAAAAATAAATGCTCATTTTTATACGCTTACTTCAATTTTCTATAGTACATATTAAAATGAAAAAATTTAATTTAATAACTTTTCGAAAATAACAGCCATGTTGAAATTAAAAGTTAGGTCTGTATGTAACAAATAGCGATGTATATTATAACTTTCATAAAAATGAATTTTTCCACTGTATCACGAAAACGAAAATTAAACAAATGATGCTGCCAAAGACCTCTTCTCAACTTTCTCTGGCCTTTCTATCGAAGACAAACAAGGAAGTTTGATATAGGTTCGCTTGACAAGCTTCCTAGACGTGATGAAGAAATCGGATGTAAGAACCTGCGTTTTCTTTTTTTTATTTACTTTTCGTCGGTTTGATCTCGAAGCTGCGGGCTCGGCAAATATCCACTGTTTTCTTACAACTTGTTACGGTATAAGCTTTTTAGCAATAATATCAAAAAGATTAAAACGAGGTTAAGTTGAAAACTCAAATATCCTGTTCAAGAATACTTGAGTTTTCAACTTAGATACTTTTAATTTATTTTAAAGTTTATTGGAATATATATTTATTATATTTCTTAAAAAAAATTTTACGCTTCTTTTATTTTTATATTAAAAAATAAATCTATAATAAGAAATATGATGTAATAATATTTCACTATTATACACATGCGCATACATGTGTATGTACAACTATTCAATATATCGTCGTATTAACTTTCTATTTATACTTTTGTAAAGTATACAGTAACATTGTATGTTTATTATAACGACAGATTAAGCAACGGCCATTCCGCTTCTCGACTCGGCACGACTTTTGAGTTGACCTGGACGGTCGGTCGGCCTATTAAAATTCATCAAGAGTATAACAAGCAATTGCAAAGTTCAAATGCCAGCACATAGAAAACGTTATCAACGTGAATAATCACGTTATCTGATCTAGGGATACAAATAAAATAAAAGTCTCGTGGAAAGTCTCGTATGTCAAGAGAATTTCTTATATATATTATATATATATATATATATATATTATTCAAAAATAATTCTAGAAATTTAGTAATCAATTATTTATTTTTCAGTTCTTTTTGTTAGCAAGTTATATTATTTACAATGCAGAAAACTGAGCAAAACTGCATTAATACTAACTTCTAGCCCAATGTAAAAAAAATATCATGATCTTATTAAAATTAAATTAATACGTTTGATTCGCTAATTGGAGAAGAAAAATATCTTTGCCGAATAAAGGCTAAATAAACGAAATAAGTGAAACAAAATATAAATATTTGTAAATTGCAATGTCTATTGGTAAAATTACCTATCAAGTATCAAGTATCACTCTTTGGAACTTTTCTAAAAATATTCCGCCGGAATAGAATATGTGAAACAGAAAGTAAGTGACTTTTTCGTAAAAGCCGCAAAGATAGAAGTTCGCACCAACTTGACGATACAGCAAAGCCGGGTGGTCACGTTCGAGGCGAAACTGACCGTACGTTAAAACTCCCCTGGGCCGCGACTCCTTCCCTCTTTCTATCTCTTCTTTCTCTCTCAGGACCTTCTCTTTTTTCCCTCCGTCCCTTCAGACCATCCCACGGCAAAAGGTGCACCATTACGTGATAAGATGGTAAAGTTCTAGAATTAGAAAAAAAGTGAAGAAAGGACTGATGACTCGACATCGTCATTTATGCTCTCTTCAAATATAAGTTCGTCACGTGTTCTTCCATCGCGGAAAGAAAAATAACTGTGTGTCATTATGGAATTAAATATTTGTTTAAAACTTTACAAACACTTAACAAATATTTTATTTTGGAAATGACATTTTAAGTGGAGTGCAAAAGTTAAACGCCGCGGACACTTCGCGCCGCCAGTCTTCTTCGCTTCTCAGCTCCACGACGCTTCGCAATCTCCTCTCTCTTCGGTTTTCCCCTGGCACAAAAAGGCAGTGAAACTGCAAAAATGTTCCATACGCATCGTTCCGCGAGGTCTTTCAACTTAACCTAAAGCCTGCAGGACCCGATCCTGCGATATCAAGCGGAAGAGCAATTCGTCGTAAGGTCCTTTGTCGTCTTGCAGACGAATTTCCGACAAAAGAGTCCTTCGAGGTTTCGTAACCAAGTCTCATTCTCTCTGTCTCTCTTTCTCTCCCTCCCCCCTCCTCTATCCCCTTTTCCTCTCTTTCACTCCTCTCTCTCTCTTTCTCTCTCTCTATCTCTATCTCTCCTCAAATGCTTTCAAAGATACTCCGACTTCCAGTCTGCCAGGAATTCGACGACTTCTCGCCATTAATGTGCCGCCATTCTACGCTTCATTGTGCGGTCGCCGCTTCTCTCTCTGAGCGCGCGCGCTGCGACGCTTTTATCGTCACTCGCGTTGCCACATATGCGGCCGCCATTGTTTCCAACTTGGAAGAACTTCTATCAGATATCCATAAGTTAGGGCTAAGGAATCGATCCCATCGTTGGAGAATTCGGGAATAGTTCCGGGCAGTTTTCGGTAACGAGTAACGACTGCAAATATGAATTTCAACTATCAGACCCGCGCGGTCTTGTTACAAAATGCATGAATGGATAAAAGTAAATTATGTAACAAAGTTGGATGAAATAGGACAGTCTCGCGGCGTGTGACAATGTAGAATACGTCATATGTAAATTTTTTCAATATCAAAACACCCACCACATACACACACACAACAGAATCCGAAGAGATATCCGACTGACATACCACTCATAGCGTTCACTCGCCTACATATATACGAGATAAAAAAAACGCATAACATCAGAAAAAAACTTTGTGAACTAAAAACGTAAATTGCAGCGCTTCTCTTCTTGAGATTGCGTCTTAAAACAGACTCAAAGAGAAATACTTGCATGCTTATTTATAAACTGAAAGTCCTAAAGATAACATTTTTACTTCGAGTCGATTGCCTCGTATTAATCAGGCACAGCGGATTATAATAAAATACGTTATATTACATTTTGCTTTATATATAAACAAATTAAATTACAATGTAATTTCATTCGTATAACTAAAATCTTTTTATCTCGTTAAACATTTATATTTTTCATATATAATATTGCATTACCCACAATCATTTGTCCCAGATATTACGTTGAAAGCGTAATAATAGAAAATTTAATACGTTTAATGAGTTTTAACATGACACATTTCATACGACTTAATTATACACGTTGCTCGGTATGTACGGAAACGCAATTGCGTGTCTTACTGCCGCGTGCAGGCAAATTACCTATAATAAATAAACAAATTTGCCCGAGTGTTCGATGTCGATGGAGTTTCCTTATTCGCGGTTGTTCACTCGTAAAAGCGGTTTACCAGCAAGCACGTAGACAAGTCGTTAATTTCCATATCGCTCGTAAATGCGAAAATGCACAAATTCGCGGCACGAAACTATTTACCTCGCATAATATCAATGGCAGTGATGGCTACACGTCATATTAATATATGTAACTACTTAAATATCATCTATTACTTTCTTTTTTAATTTAGTTGCTTAAACATCTTATATTATTTATTTAATATTCTTAAAAGTAACATATATAACATATACAAATGTACAAAGTGCTTCAGGAAGTTCTTTTAAAAGATCCTTAGATTTTGTATAAAAAATGTGATCATCAGAAATATTTTATTCAAAACTTTTCTGTATTAATTTGTAAAGTATAAAACTAGAATGTAAAAAATAGCGAAAAGAATTTAGTATATCATCATAACTTCACGATGCTCGCAGAGCAGAAAATCCGCGAACAGATTCTCATTTGAAGGATCTTTTAAACGATGTACAATACATAACATACTTTAAACTTAGAAATACCATACTTTAAACCTTTTTAAATATTAATTTCATAGCTTTCATACAAAGAGAATTAAGTATCATGCAGAAAGTGATATAAGGGTTTAATGCACCTTTTAAAGAAAAGTATATATAATATAAAAAACAAAACAAAACTATCACTTATCTCTTTAATTTATCAATCTACTAATTTGTATTAGCTAAACAAAACAATTAAAATTTATTGTTACATTTATCAAACTTATTCTCTCTCTTTAATTAACCAACTATACAATTTGTTACCGTAATGTATCAAAAAGAATATGTATCGCGTGTAATGCTCGTACATGCAGTAATATCATTCCAGTTAATTAAAATTAATCTCGTAGTTGTTGCTGACATTGGTAAAGTCACCCGTACGAAAAGCCAGGGTAATACCGTTTATCATAACGCGGTGTAACACTCTCTCTCTCTCTCTCTCTCTCTCTCTCTCTCTCTCTCTCTCTCTCTCTCTCTCTCTCTCTCTCTCTCTCTCTCTCTCTCTCTCTCTCTCTCTCTCTCTCTCTCTCTCTCTCTCTCTCTCTCTCTCTCCCTCCCTCTCCCTCCCCCCTCCCCCCTCACTACTTTTAACTTATAGTTTCGCGATGAGTATGTATGTGCGCACGCGCGAATACGAATTACGAATGCGCCGCTAACTTTAAAGGTAAGTTTCAAAGTTGGCGTGCATAAATAATAACAAGCCCCATATCGCACAAACGCCTAGACGCCATAATATTTTCAGATTATTGCGCGTGTAAGTGAACAACTTATCCGCGCGAGCCCAACAACGTATCGTGTGGTCTACTACAGTTCCTACATCTTTTAGATTTGCATCTATTAAATGTTTTTAAGGATTCTGAAATATTCAATTATTTTACATTTACAATTACATATATTATATGTAATTAATTTCATTTATGTAATCTATAAATAGAATAAAAAATAAGTTACTAATAATTATATTTACTTTTATTTAAAAATATACAATGTTAATAATTTTTGCTTTTAAAAATGCTAAGAAACGTATTTCTCTTTCTTTTAAAAATGTAATACTTGATTAAATATATATCAAATAAAAATTAATCAAAACTGCACAATATTGTTAGACACTTTATCACATTTTCTTATTATTAAAAATTTAGTTAGAAAGTAATTAAAAAAATAATTATTTTGTTGACTTAATAGAAATTTCATTCCATTAATATTTTCCAAAAAGATAAAGAAAGGCGCTTTAAGTGGAGGAGGGAATACAACTAAATATAGACAATCCGCTATTTCTACGACGAGACACGTTCGAGCCTGTGCTTCTGTATTCGTACAATCTCACGTTGCATCTTTACGATTATCGGTCATATTGTGATTCCGTGCAAGACAAAACTCATTTCTATCGAATATCCAATGTCGTTAAATCTGACAATAGTTCGATAAATATTGTTCATTTTGTATATGCGCATGCGTGTAGCACTAAAATAAAGGAACTAATATTGTTCATATTGAATTTAACTCTTCCTCTGTGACGGCCAACATTGCGTTTACATTTTCATGATCATCTACAATAAATGTATATTTATAACTACATAAAATTTTATTCTGTTTTGCTTTTACTCACAGCTTACAGTTATGCATATGCTAAGTTTACAAAAAAAAATATTGCACAAGAATACTTCATACGCTGTCCAATAAATAATTTATAAAGTGTCTTTGATATTTTCTCTAACTAAATTGGACATTCTCGTTTTATATTCTCTCCAATAATAATTAGCAACGATATATCAGTAAATAATAAAACATGGCGTAACAACAATAGCACAAATGCAACGAATGTTTCGCCGACTTGCATTTTTGTCTTTATTATGATCGCAATCAACGCAGAAATAGTTTGTTAATGTACTATATCTGAATTCGGGAGCTCAAATGAGAGCGATGGCGGACAGATTACAAGCAGCACGGCTGGTCCAATGAGGTTGCAGCCCAGCGAGCACCTCGTCAGCGAGGATTGCGCCAGGCGTTTCATTTGCACTGGAGGGATGCTTTGGTAAGATGGAGTGGAACAGGCCGGAAGGTAGAAGCGGATAACTCAGGACGTGACGTCGCCGTAGCTCGTCTTAACAAGAGTTTCTGCAACGCTTTTCTCAACTAATCAGATTTAACTGCTTCTCGGAGGGGACCTTTTCGCAAAACCAAACTACTCCTCTATCGTCAATTATTCGCCGCTGCAAATAATGTCGCACGAATTTATATTCCACTCTCTCGAATTCCGACGTCGCTAAATATTATTCAAATACAGAAGCTAATTGGGAATTTGTTTCAAAATGGCAGTTCATGGCAAACACGAAGATTAACGCGATATATATGTATGTATATTAATTAAAGAGATTGTAATAAATGTGTATATTAAAAGGTGAAATTGTCGCGTTCGCGTCACACGAGGGGGTCGATGGAGGTTCACCATCGATTCTCCGAATTGGTGCTATAATTTCGTCGTTAGTAGATTGTAGAGGCATTACCGGAAAGCATAGTCAAGCGCCTAATTCTCTGTGACAAGACTTCGCAATTATGTTCCCAGTTTCAAGGAAACATAGGTGCAGGGAAAATCGACGAAAGGACACTGGGGAACGTTAACGGCTCGAAATGAGCATCTAACAATGCGACAAGGAATAAGATGTACGTACTCAAGAGTAATAGTACCATTTGTGCAGCCATTATTGTAAGCCATCCCTTACTCGAAAAATGTGGTGAAAAAATTGCGTTTATTGGTGAAAATAACAGCCATTAAATCCCCATGTTTAAAGAATCCACCGCAGCATAACACGAGTAAATATTTAATAATTTGAAAACGTATTTTATATGTATTACGGGATTGCGTATATATTTACACATGCATTCGAAAACTTTATTCTAAAATCATAAATATGAAATAATCCAAATAACTAAAATTTATATTTAAAAAATAAAAATTATAGACAAAACAGATTTGCGAATTATGTGTATTTGTCTGCGCATTTAAATGTTCCATCTCTTTCTTCTTCAAATTCTTATTTTCATAATGTAAAATTTATAATTTATAATCTCTAATTTTATTTAATGTAATTCTAAAAATGTATTCGTGCTGTACCTATTTACCTGTTACGTCGCAATCAAAAGGTTCATATTTAAATCAGTTGATAAGCCGATTATTTCCAGCTCAAAAGAAATTTCAGCAATCATTTCTAAATCGCCTCACATTTGCCGAGATCACCGTTGCGAGAGTTCGGCCGAACTTTGCACGCGGCGAGATGATAAAATAATAGAGATGTGCAAAGTTTTGTGCTGAGTTCGGAAAAGAGTAGTTCCTCAGGGGAGAGTAGCCCATTTTCATTTTAGATAAATCAAATATTAACGCGCTAGTGTGCGCTCAGAAATGCAGAGTGACACAGCCAGAAGTATCTAGATTCCATCGGAAAATGCAAAGTTGATGCTTATTATTTTTAAGTAGTACCTAACACACAAATCCCCAGAAGAATAAAAAACAGCAAATATCGTAAAAGAAAGAATTGTATGTACCTATTTAACATATACCTCATTTTTATATATTTATTTATCATTAAATAATTATACATTATATGCATACGTTTTATATAAACATTTATTTATAATTATTCTTTTCTCTTTTGTTAAAATATACTATTTATTACTGTTTTTATCAAGATCTTAAAATTAGATTGTCCTGGAGAAACATTTCTTAGAATATCTCAGAAAATAAAATAAAAAGTTTGTTAAATTCTGAATAAGACGTTTATTAACAGAATGTCAAGAAATCTTTTCTTCTCTCGGAGAAAAGAATGCTAATTGAGGACCACGCCCGTCCGGATAATTCAGATTTAAACGTGGCAACGTCGCGGCGGCATAGTCACCCCCATATAGGGGGTGGCAATTTAATAAACGCGTGCTCACGGTGCTCACGTGACCCCAGGAATTCCTATGAAAGAGGCTACTTTGCCCCCATTTCCCTCACTTTGCCTCACTTTACTTCAATTCTAATTCGTTAGAGCCTTCATCTAGTTTTCAGAAGGCACTTTGTATAAAATGTATTTCTTCTTTACACGCGTAACGTGTAAGAAAAAATACTGCAAAAAGATTAACAAGTCTTATACATATTTACATGATGATTAGGTTCTCATCCAAATAAAGACATACTAAGAAAAAGGAGTTCTATACATTCTTCTTCCAAAAATTACAATATTGTTTTTGTAATTACTCTTTGTACAAATCAATATTTAATTATTTTATTTTTTATAGAATAACTAGCTGGTTACCCGGGCTTCGCCCGAGAGTCGTTTTTCTTCAAACAACTTCATTTGTGTTTCAATATCCTTAATCGAAAAAAATTCCTTTATTAGTTCAGATACCGATTCCCAAAAAGATCGGTAACAAAAAACTATACAGTTTATAGCACTCCCCGAGAAATTCTACCCCTATTTTATATACTTTTCGTAAAAATTCGGTCAAATAGTTTAAGAGTATAAAGAACAGACATACTATTTTATATATATAGAGATTATTATTTTATATATTTAGTCTTTCGTTGAATTACACGAAATAAATTGTATGTATATAAATTAAAAAAACATTTATTTGTAATAATAATAAGTAATAATAATAACGTTTACTAATGGCTCTCTTAAAAATAATATTTAAAATTTGAAAAATATATAATAAAAGTACAAAAAACATTTAGCAGTTTGTAAATGATTGCAAAGCAAAATACAAAAATATCAAAAACAAAAACTTGCTATACTTGTAACAAAAAAAATGTATAATGTATAACATAGTAATAATGAGACATTGTGCATAATATAAAAATGAGAAGTAGTTATTAAACTTGTTTTCAGAAAGTAGCTTTCCTGAAAGAAATTAGAATTATTTTCACTAAATAAAACTCAAAATCAGGTCATGTGGGCTATACGTTAAAAATTCAACGAGAATGCGACGCTTTATATTCGTCAAAAGTCGCAAGACATTCTCTACGTCGGGGTAACATCAAGCTATATACACGCGTGGAAATATGGGCACTTCCGGATGCCTCTCCTTGATGTGTATATATACTTTGCAACGACATGCGTAACTGGAAACGGGAATACTCAGACGAATATAGTCGCGAGGAGTCGCCTGTTGAGACGCGAGTTAATTTCGTTGTGTACATATTTGTACGAAGGATGAGAGTCCACGGATGGATAACGCTCCAAGTTACACGCGATCGTATCTGAATATTTCGCCACAGAAGTACATCATGGGACAGGGATTAAGATATTTTTTTTAAAGTACTGAAGGTACCAAAA
This sequence comes from Temnothorax longispinosus, assembly GCF_030848805.1. Taxonomy (NCBI): domain Eukaryota; kingdom Metazoa; phylum Arthropoda; class Insecta; order Hymenoptera; family Formicidae; genus Temnothorax; species Temnothorax longispinosus. The sequence continues at coordinate 14,061,374 of NC_092368.1, forward strand.
TCGATTTATATATCTATATGTACAAGAAAACGATAATATTTTATGATTCAAAAAAGCTATCTTGTTAAACATATATATAACTCTTAAAAATTTTATTCAGATTCTTGAAAATTTAATAGCGAGATATTTTAAAACATAAATTAAATTATAAATTACACTGAATTAGACGTTATTAAAATTGGATTAGATTGTTGCAGAAGTAGATTATACTAGATTTGATTATATTATATGGCTCATAAGCATTTTCGAATTAAAACCTCATCTTCTCTGGTTTTTCGCAACTCGACTTTTTCGCAAACCGAGTTGCCTAAATCTTAAATCTCTTTACGACCTTTTTATATGGTCATCCGAAGGATACACGCGTATCAATGACATCTATGCGCACGTCGACACGTCAAGTATTCAGGCAGCGCGAATATTCCGCGAAATGCTAGGAACGTATTATATTTCGCGTACCGAAACCGCCTCCTGCCCCCCCCCCCTTTTCTCTCTCTCTCTTTTCGAACCCCTTTCCATTCGCAGCGCTGCCGTTTTCCCCCAGTGAACAATTTCGCACGTACCGTTGAGTGTACTAGCCTCTGAACGTTTTATGGCACTTGCTTTATGTGTGTCCGTGCGTTTTTATCACTGACCATTTTTATGTTTTCATGCTCGCGCGCGCGCAAGTTCGAGATCAAAGTTTCCCTTCGAATAAAAAAAAGGGGGAAATCGCAATATTGCGGTCGAGGATAAGGACAACCTCGAATTCGTGAATTTTATCTTTTCTATTCATCTCTCCATCTCTTCCCATTTTTTTTATTTGAGCAGTGGATTAATAAACTGAAAAATTAAGAAAGCAGATACGGTTTAGCTCTCTAAATTCCATTTAACTTTGAAAACTGTAATCTATATATATATATATTATATATATATATAATGTTGATAATTTAGCTAAATGTAGAAATAATGTGCAACAATCTTTATAAAATTCAAGTCAAATATCAACTTCTTCGATAAAAAATAGAAAAAAGAAATAGTACAGAGTTGTACTATATTATTCACTCAAAATATCAAAACTTTTAATCGGCGATTACACTATTATTTCGGAAATCGCTTTTTCCACCTTTCTTCTTCACGAACGACATTTATCTTACAAGGACTTTTCGTTCATTAGGGGGGAAAAATCAACAAAAAGCAGAGGTCTTAAAGAGCGGAACAAGAAAACATTCGACGACGAGTAGTCAAGTCTTCGCCATATTGCTGGTGCACGTGCACGACATGGAACTACCGGTGGAACCCGGCGAGCCAAAAGTATAACCATAAATTTCGAACGGTTAATATACCGAAGCTGCACCACGTCCCCGTACGGGGATTTCTTTTGCTTCGTCCCCTTTTCCCCATTGCCTGCACCAATGCGCGGCACCAATAGCAATAGAAAAGGTCAAGCGAATTACGAAGTACGAATAAAGCGAGCGGTTATGATTGCGTTACACCAATACCTTCAATTAGAGTATGTTATTTGAAAAGTCTGCTTGCATTTACGCAACAATGCGGAAAATTGGATTAATCGTCGGTACATGCGGACTTCCGACATATTCGAAGTCCTCAGAAAACTCCTGCACCTTTCCACGAGAGCTTCTTATATGTGTCGTTAAATTTTTCAATTCGATACTTTAGTGTGATTACTCCTAAAGGCATCAATATACATAATTCTATATGTACCTATATTGCCTATATTGCCTTTAGGAGTAACCACACCAAAGTACCTAATTGATACTTTCGGAGTATTGATACAACCTACTTAATAAATATGATACTAAAAAAGTTTTTACATTTTATTTCAGCGAAGATAATTTTACACTACAAAAAAAATTCTTCTGAATCGTAATGTATTACAGAAGAGATTAAATTAATAAAATTGTATTATTTTCGTCATAATATCAAAATTCTTTCAATTCTGCCCTTTCATCTCGATCCACATGCCCGAGTTAACTAACGGAACTATAAATTTCGCGGAACGGAATTTCCAGTATACTTATGTCACAAGGGCGCTGAAATTCGCGCTCGCTTCTCTTATTTTGCGGCGCTTGAAAATCGCACTTTACGTTTATACGCTGGCGAAGCTCTGGCTGTTCGGTCAACGCGGTTTTCCGCGTCGGTGAGGAAATTTCATTCGAGCTTCGAAATAACACAGTGTCCCCGGATACCAGTCCACTGGTAGGGGGGGGGGGGTGTCGGTTTGCGGTTTTTGGAACGCAAGTAGCCGCTCGTCTTCTTTGCCTCGTAATCCGCTTGACTCCCTCCCACCACCGTTTTCTGACCGACTGCGAGCACTGGGAAATCGCTTGAGACTTGTTACAAGAAATGTTGCGAAGCTCCTAATGTAATCTAGTTAGCGGTTGATGGCTGTCCAATAGCATTCCTGGATCCTTCCCAGAAATCCCAGAATCCCAGGAAGTCAAGTTTCTCTTGACAAATATCTAACGGGTCCCCTGTACTTTTCATAGAATTAAAGATGAAACAAGCAGGATCAATAAACAACAACGTTATCTTTTAACGAGATATTGCCTCTAAAGAGCGTTTTAATAAAGACTTGTGGAGGAATTTAACGTGATGCAGAGCGCGAGATGTTATCGCGCGCGCGCGCGCGCCCATACCCTTTATATAAATCTAGGATATAATCAAGCATAGGGATCGCTAATCCCTCGTTTTCGCAAGCTGCGCTTTGCAGCTTCTCCGGAGGAGGTTGCGGTGATTACAGGGACTGTAATTAATTTAGCGAAGCATAATGAAGCGCGAGGGCGTAATAGTAACGCGAGCCGAAAACAGGCGCGTTAAGCCGACGGGATTTAATCATGTGATTATGTAACGTGACGAAAGCATCCCCCAGTGTTGTATCGTCGAAGTTCGCGAATTGCCGTTTGCGCGACACCGATGGCTGCTGCAAACAGAATCCTATTTGGATTCCGTCGATGTAGACTTATTCCCTAGGCCGCGCCCGGGAGGGGAAGGGGACGTCGTTACACACAGGAACACCTGACGTGACACCGTTAATGACTTCTAAGAGAACTCTTCAACAATCTGTAGCCGCAATGATGCGCGGCGCACGTACCGCGTACTGTGTGACGAGTCGTCGCCACGCTGGAATTTCGGATTCGCTAGCTAAGAGAATTCGAAAATTTGAAGATCACGAAAGTGCATGAGATGCAAATATAATATTTTGCGAGTTCCTTATGAGCGCTTCGCGCATTTGTAATCAGTTTCCGAAAGTGATAAACTAATTTGATTAGACGGACGAAGACTTTGAATAAGATACCATCTTACAATACTTCATTAACATTATTGGAGTTACAGAGAAGTTCGCTTTGTAACAGTTTGAAAGTTGGAAATTTAACTTCCTATAAGAAGTCGGTACTCGTAATAATGCCCCGATAATGATAATGTTACAATTTGAAAGAGTATGACCACATCAAAGTGTATATAACTTCATTCTCATTCGTCGATACGTATATAAGAAGTAAAAAATAAGATGTGATAAGGTGTAACAGAGAAACAGAGTAAAAGAGACTAATAAATTTACATAAAAACAATGTGGTTCTACTTTGAAAGGATACAAGATGGTTTTCAAATTTTCACCGATGTGACTCCGCAAATAATTAACATTATACAACAAACTTATAATAGGTTTTCCGAAAACACGCAATTATTATCAAAATTTATTATTAAAACATAACAGATTACTTATTAGATAACTTCTTTTAATTGCTAATGCAAATCAATCTCTTTCTTCCTCGCTAAAAGATAAATACTAATTGCAAGCAATAAATCGAAGTAACGAAGAAAAACAAAAACAGAGTGCTTGACGTATTGAATTCTAATTGCTCAAAAATCAATTTCTTTAAATCAGTTTTCTCGAATTCTTGTATCTTTGGATTAAAAAATCTTTTCTCGAAAGCGAACACAACCAACCATTTTTAAATCTTCGTATTATAAAATCCTTGAAAACTTTAACTCTCCAGATGTCTTAATTTTAATTTAAATCCCTGCTTCAGAGCTCTGAATCTTCGAAGTCTTGAAATCCCGAATTTTCGGAAACCCGGTGGTTTAATGCGCGAATTATTCTCGTATTCGTCTAATTCGTCTATTTTATAGATTATTACACCTCAGTTGTCGTATCCTAAAAGATCCTCTCCGTATTCCGAGGAAAGACACACTCGATTCTTGAATTAAGACTGTCGTCGATCTCCATTAAAAACGACTCACCTCTCCACACGTCCCCCGGGAAGGGGGAATATTAGATAAATTTTCGAGGAACTGCCAGATATGCCACTCGGTAATTTAAAAGCAATCGCATGGCTTTATCTGTCGAGAAGGGCGTCGGGAACGCCGCCGCACGCCGCCGCTGGAGCTTCTAACTGCCGCAAAGGTAGCGACGAAGGCATGAGGACAGGAAAGAGCGAAAAGAAAAGAGAAAAATCAGCCGCAGGAACGACGCACTTCCATCGCGCTAATGGAGCTACGGCTGTCTTCACACTGAAAGGAACTCTCAATCCTCGCGGGTTGAAAATCTTTACGACGAGGGTATTTCTTTAAAGAGCAGGGAAAATTCAATATTGTTCGCACAGGGGTTATATCAATCAAGTGCCAGTTATTATCCGTTGGAAAGTGTGCACGTATAGAATTTGTTTTATATGTGTGTGTGCGCGCGGGTGAATGAGTTTAATTATATACAATATACCTAATTTTGATCGTATCATTTAATCTAACCACAAATTAGAAATCTGTTAAATTCAATAATTTATAGTTTCGAAACTATTGCTGTCTCGCCATTGAAATAACCATCGTTCCGTCGATGTGGTTGAATATATGATCTAGCTACGGGAGTTTGAATTGTCTGAAACATATTGTATGGATGAAGGCTGTACTCGCCGAGCTGACCAAAGTGCGCAATTAATGAGATTAAACAGTTATAATTTCAGCAAATAAGAAAGGTGCAAATATTTACATACAATCGATACAAATTTAATTGAAATATTGAAACGCATCGAATTTATTATTTAAAAAGCGCATAAAAGCATTTCGTGTTCCAGCGGCTCCGCCGCAGGAACAATGGCATCCCGCTGATATATAAGTGGGGAGAAGCTCTGGTGAATTTCTTCTACGGAATAGCGGCACGTGCACTTTTCGTTCCTCTTCCCACCGTCATTACTGATGTTCCCTGCTTCGAAAAGCGCGTCTGGATTATCCTCGGGTGCATGCCGCCCCCCGCTTCTTATAGACTAACAACACCCAACTTGAACTCTGCTTTCGCGTTCGCAATATGAATCAAAATGCTAAATTCGGTGGATCTGTTTGCCAATTCATACGTAAAGTAGCATATGTATCATTAAAATACCAATCAGATATATGATTACAAAAATTTTCATTCAGAAATCGCACATAAACTGTTTTAAACTTATCTTTCTTCGTCGTCATATTATCTCATGGTTAAAATAAGCCGAGGAAAGGAAGAAAAAGAGAATTTTAGAACAATATATAGTGTAAGATTATTACAATTATAGAGACCTATTTTTCCTGTCTTTTGGGATTTTCATATTCCTTAGAATTCGATCTCTCGTGCGAATTAAACTTAATTGAATGCTCCCATGAGAAAACGAACACAGAGAGAACGTTCTACATTTAATGCTCACTTTAGCATCACAAATCTAGTTAAAAACATTATTAACAGAATTATATTGTTCCTCTTATAAGTCATAGATATGATGCGTTAAAATATATTTTTAGAATGTCCAAATTTTTATGTAAGAAATTATATCAAATTAATAGCTATTAATACATTCTAGCTTGTTGTTAATAAAATATCACTATCTTAATTAGTTGCATTTTTTATTATCAAAAAATTGCATTTTGGATTTTTTAAATGATCTTTCAACATTTTCTCCGACGCTTTCTCATCATGTAATTCGTCCGTGCGATGTTCTACGTTTCAATAAAAAGTTAAACGAATGTTTCAAACTACTGCATTACACGTATATATATAGGCGTATCGTGCAGCCTATGTATACTTGCACTATACATTTTTTTGTCAGCTCGTCGCAAAGTGTGGAATAATTAATAAAATACGAGGTGCGATAGCGCGAACAAAGCAACGTTATAACAGCCACGAAAATTCGTACTGCGAATGACATTGTGCGTGTAGAAACCCGACGGCGGTATGATAAAAAAAAAACAAACGAGAAAAAAGGAAGATGAAAGGTGTACGAGTAAAACTGAACTACAACGTGCCACATTGAAAAGTTTTAGACAGTAAAATTTGGTTGGGCAACGGCAATAAATCTGTCAGACGAGCACCGCGTATATTAATTTAGGTAAATAAAATAATTTAGATAAATTAAAACGAAGACACCATTGCGTATTAATTACGTTTCATTATGTTGTTACATAGACTTTTTCAAAAAAAGGTAAAAAAAGGCGCCAAGTACACGCGCAATGTATGTTGTAAATCTAAAAATCTTAAATGGTAGTAGCTTTATTTCTTCCTAACAAAATAATTCACAAAATTGCGTTACCTAACTCAACCCAAGTGATATGTATAGTAGCTTTATATTTTTCTCCCTAACAGAATAATTCACAAAATTGCGTTACCTAATTCAACCTAAGTGATACGTATTTCAAAAAAAGATGTGAAATTTTTAAATTGCGCCAATTGCAAAGAGAATATATATACTTTGAAAAATAATTGTTGTGCAACTACTTTTAAAAAATAAAACAAAATTGTGTTACCTAACTCAGCCCAAGTGGTATGTATCTTTGTATTCCTGAGAGTCTTTTTATCAACCCAAGTGGTAGTAGTTTTAATTCTCTTTGATAAAATTATAATATTACAAAGAATTATTTTAATCACAAAGAATTAAAGAGGTAACATAAAATAAAAATATTTAATTAAAATAAAATAAATAAATTTTTCTTGTAAAAAACTTGGCACTGCTTTTTTAAGGTCAACCCAGACAAACTTGCATAGGTGCATAAGCATATGCATAAAGAGATGGATTGGTCTATTTCCTTTTGCACATATATATATATATATATATATATATATATATATATATATATATATATATTCCAGGACTGTATATTTCAAAAAACGTAAACAGTCCCGGAACATACCTCTGGACCTACATATATATATATATATATATATATATATATGTGTGTGTGTGTGTGTGTGTGTGTGTGTGTGTGTGTGTGTGTGTGTGTGTGTGTGTGTGTGTGTGTGTGTGTGTGTGTATATAATATATATATATATATATATATATTCACGGCAAACCACATATATAACATCGTGTTATTTTTATAACCTATTTACGCAAACGTTACTTCTGTAGTAACTTACGATACGATAATTCCTCCGCGTAAACGGGAGATTTTATAGTAACTATTATGATCGGAAATCAAGAGCCACCGTTGAAAGTAGTGAAGGTTACGTTTCTCTGATTGAGAGACGACGACGTATCTTAATATGAATTACTGTAAGTTACTATAGATGTACTCACTCGCGTAAACATATAGTTCGACAACTTTTACAAGACAGCATATACGTACGTGTGCCATTTTGAATATACCTTCCTTCTTTTAAAGATCTCCTCGACATCTCTCTGTGGTTAATACTTTATATATTTCACTTACTACGTTTACACGCGAGCGTTACTTCTGTAGTAAACTTACGATAATTCCTTCGCGTAAACAGAATTTTCCTTCGCGTAAACGGGATTTTGTAGTAACTTACGATAATTTTTACTCCGCGTAAACGAGTGAATTATCGTAAGTTACTACAGAAGTAACGCTCGCGTAAACATACAGTTTGACAACTTTTAAACTTTTACAAGACAGCATATACGTACGTGTTTGTACGATTTTGTAGATACACCTTCCTTCTTAAAGATCTATCGGCATCAGCTCTCTACGGTCAATACTTATATATATTTCACTATCTGTCACGACGCGGCAACGGTCACGACTATCACACACTCACACTTATCCTTTTCTAGGTTGTAAAAAACTGTCACTGTCACGCACTGCGACAGTGCACGAATGCACTCTCGTGTCAAAAATGGGAAAGTGACACACCAGCCGCCATTTTTGTCCGACGTGGACGTTTCTTAAAAAAAAATTTTCCACATTTGGACTTTGCATCGCAATATCTTCGCTCGTAGGGCACGTAACGGAAAAAAAGACTCTTATTTATAAATCAAACCCCAAGCTATCGATCGAACCTACTTAGAAATTGATCCGTTCACTCGTTATTAAGATCTCAAAATCTCGGATACCCGCAACTCATGCGTTCGCGTAAAAGAGTCACGGTGCGTCTCGCTTCACGCGTACTTGGCGCGAGACACTACCGTGTCTCTTGATTATAATATAATTGCATCATCGACTCTCACTAAAATAAGTTTTCATAATTTTTATAATAATTAATATGTTATAATTATTATCATAAGTATAACTTTTATGATAAAAACCTGTGGATTATTTTCTTTCAGTAATCAATGATATTTCTAACCAATATCTTAATATTGCAATATAGCGCTATAACAGTATAGCACTATATTAATTTTTCTCTGATAAATCGTTCAGTCACATATACATGTGTCAAAAAATATTAAAAATATATATATTAGAATAACGTGTATTAAATAAGAATGAATAAAAAGAAACAAGGAAAAATTTTGTACTGAATTTTATGGTGAACGTTTGTCAATGCGCGCATGCATACGTGCGCGCGCGCGCGCAAAATTTTCACAAGGGATTCCGTGACTTCCATGAAAATTCGTATCGTCCTGACAAATAACTAAATGGATCCCTCCGGAGTATATAACTTGTATTCGCTGCGAATTCTTTGTCTTTTTGGCGCCATATCTTTTTCACTCAACTCTTTTTTTTTCTTTTACTCTCCCCATTTCTTCGTTTATATAGTACATTCGAAAAGTTCGGGTTCGTAACTTTAGCTTTCCGCCGCGCCGCGCGCCGGGTAGGTGGCCTGCTCCTCTGCCTCCGCTCCGGAGAGATTTATCTGAATTTCCTGTTGGATTATAATCAAGGAAACGCGGCTGGGTTTTCATTTTTAACAATGCATTATTCATAATTGAAACCACGTCGCCCGGCGGCGCCACCACCTTTTCTCGCGATCTCACCGCGCCTTCGTTATCCGGCCGCCACCATTTATCACAACGGTTGCTGTTTAATAACATCCTCACTAGGTGCTTAATTACGTTATGACAGTGCAACCGACAGAATGTTGACTTTCATAACCTTGTCTCGTGTCTCATCGCTTTTGTCGAAAGTGGCTTTTCGTCACTGGGATAATTTCGAGAGCGACTTTACCGAGTAACGCGAGAGTTCGAGACTTTAACCGTTTCTATTTGAAATCATAGCTGGTCTCGTATAAGTTCTACCTTACTCGTGATGGACGCACATTGATGTGATAGGATCGACAATTACACGGAACATTGAAGTCTGATTATTCGCAATTAATATCATATTACAATTCATAAATCATATTGATATACGGAGCTCAGATTAGCTCCAGAATCAATTAAAAGATACTAAAAGATATACTTATACTATACTTACTAATATACTACTCTTACTGTAATAAATAAGCAATCCTGTTTGACTATATTTAATTCACATTTCCCGTTGTTTATAGTATTTTCATATCCGCGATAAAATGATTACGATATTTCAGAACTATAATTCGCAATTACATTCGCATCTATTCTAAACGGTGCTGTGATCACACGTATTTGAGATTTCAAGATGCGAGGTTGCAAATTTCAAGATAAGGCACTAACGCGCCTTGTAATTCCACCGAATCAATCGTCCGACTACACGTAGCGCACGTGAACGTCGTGCACGTGGGTGATAGCGAATCGCATGCCGCCAAATGATTAGGTCGAATCGGAGTGGATCGAGACCAGCTCGGCGCGACGTTGGTTTAGGGGGAGAGGGGTGGACGAGACGGAAGGTCCAAATTCGCTGCACCGACTGACAGCTTACTCACTTTATCCGGCTGGAATTACGAGGCCGGCATGCGACTTACTGTAATCAGAACACTTCAGATCCTGTCCTCTTTCTCCTTTTTCGCCCAATCCTCTCTATTTCTTACCTATCGCAGAAACATTCCGAAAATCGCTGTTATTTACCCAGGCCTCCATCGCGAGGTTTTATCGTGCGCTATGAAAACTTGAATCGATTGTTTCTTTCCTGCCTGCACTACACATTATAAGTTATTTTTCAAGGTAGAGAGTTCGAATCTAATTCAGTCTATTTGAAAGCACTGTTTTTATTTTTTGAAATAGGTAATTGTAATAGAAAGTTCAAAACTACACCAATAGATTCGTACAATATATACTCAATTTGAGTCGTTTTTAACCATTCATATAGCTCGCCACTGCTTATCAATATGTCGTTAATTAATTAACCTAGTAAAGTTAAAATAATACTGTCGTGTATTAAAATAATAAATTTCGACACACATGATAGTTAAAAATAACAAAATGTAATTTATCTCAAGGTATTGGTTTCATTCTTTAATAATACAAGACATATTTAATCCCAAATATCATAGATTATTATAGAATATAGGGCAAAATCTGTTGCGAAAATTGAGTCTCCTTATCTTCTTTTTCTCGCGAATCGCTTATTTCTTTCTACCATGAGAAATATTCTATAAGACATTATACTATCTAACGAACGCTTTCCAGCTAAATTTTCCGAGCTCCATTTTTGCCACAGTACATGAATCTTTTGAAGGATAAAAATCTAAATGCGTCGTTAATTGCGTGTAAAAAAAATTTGCAGGATGCCGAGATCGAGCGACGCACGTATCGCGAAGGTATCGCGGGCGGTCGTGAAGAAACTACTAAGTTTGCAAGATCAACTGAAGTACTAAGGTGGTTGCGCGAAAGCGGACGGGCCGAGAATACGAAACGCGGACGGTAGTAAAAGCAAAATAAAACGGCCTTATCCGTGCTTGCGTAGCTTTAAATTATATGAGAGCGGTGAGAGAGGAATGTAAACGTGGACGCGTTCTCGCCGCTCGTTTTCATACTCTCTTGAGTATTTACAACGATTTCCTAGCTTGCTGGTTTGAACCCGCGTCTTTCATGACTCGATATATAATATTTTTGGAAATTCGAGATACCAAAATAAAATAGAACTTCAAATTATACCTAACGAAATATAAACGAATAGCTGTCACTTACCGCTTAAGATAATAAATAATAAAGATTATTAATTAGATCGGTTATTTACGTGTAAATTCTGATAATTATAGAGAACGCATAAAAACAGAGTATACAAATTGTATATAATAGTATATGTTTAAATCGTATAATCTCTCCGAAAATGTATTAAAAGCAAATATTGAATTTAACATATTCTTTCTAATTATAGTACATCAAAAATGTGTAAAATCGAAAACTTAAATTCTATTTCTATTAAGATATTCACGGATAGATGTTAACACCAAAGACATTAAAGAAACATTATAATTTACACGGTTTAATTAATCATCATTAATGTAAAATAGCGCAGCAGATAAGGAAATATCCGCTTGGAACTTTTTTTTCTATAAATGTTCCGCGAAATGTGATGAGAACGGAGGAAACTAAAGAAATTTGTTAAATCAAATTCGCATTATCGTATTTTACGGAATCGGCTGTTAACGCACCGTCGGCGAAAGAAAATAAGCAATCGCTCGGGCAAATGGAATTGCTTGATTGTCGCAGCTGCGACTTTGTCAGCCGGCGAGAGAGAGAAAGAGAGAGAGAGAGAGAGAGAGAGAGAGAGAGCGGCGCGGCGGCCGGCAAGCAGTTTCTCTGAAAGGAAAGAAGCTTTTCTCGCGGAACAAAGTGCAAAAGCGCTAAATACATTTGGATCCGTGAAAAGGAACATTCTGGGAGCTTTCTCGTGCAGCGCCCGGCGCACCGTGGGACGTGCGACAGGCGCCCGGAGAAAAATTGAGGATTAAAATGTTTACTCGAGAAACAACGCGGGAACGTATAAAACATCGGGACAAATTTATTACCGCCACTTCCGACCGTTTCGAGTAACGAAGCGCAATCCCATCACACCGGGAATCTCTTTATTTCGTAAGTACGAAACGATATTAAATAATGTGCCGGGAATAGTTTGCTTCGTTCTTCATAGAAAATGCATTCGAGGAGCTTTCTACAGAATTCTATAATCAACGTCAACAATAATGTACCTACTAAACTTATTTCTATCAAAGATTTTATATAATAATTTTGTACATAAAGATATGTAAATTATGCAACTTTAAACAAGTTGCATAATTGCAATTCATGTATAATTAGATCAATTAAAATTCAATATACAGCAATTTGAAATGTTTATTCGAAATAAATGGTTGGAAATACACTGTAAATCCAAGTGTGTTTATTTCTACACGCATTAACGTCTAAAATTGACACATTTGACTGAAGCTCTTACATGTTTTGCGTGTTAAATTAACACGTTTAATCGTATTAATCGTTTAATCGTATTAATTAAAAGTAATTTAAAACGGCAAGAAATGTGTAAGAAGAGCTTCAGTCAAAATAACACATTTTGGATTTGCAGTGTATTTATTTAAAATAACATTCTAAAAATATATAATTTTTGTTATTGTTATGCGAAGAATTTATACGTCATCTTTTTGCATATTAGCTACAACTTTTGCAGACAATTTTATCGTTAGAAAAATTACAATCTAATTAAGATATATTCCTGTTTGTTGTAATATATTGACTCATTTAAAAATACTATCAACGCAGCGTACGTTTACTTTATTTAGAATCTTTCAGTCACGGCCAATTATGGCACTTCTATCGCTCTCTCAATTATCCCAGGCGGTCTCGAATGCCAACGAAAATTTCTTGAAGATCACAGCGAATTTCACTTCGTTCTTATTACCGCTAATACATAAAGCCGCGAACAAGCCCCCGCTAACTCGGCGGTGCGGCCATTCCCAGTTCTAATTGTGTAACGCGCTTAAGGCCAGATTCACCCGGGAGGAGTTACCAACGCTGGTAATCCCACCTCAATGGTCAAATCCTGGCAATGTCGCAGGCTTCGCTAATCTGTTCCCCAAGCTGCGAAACGCTTTCACGCTGAATGACAATGACGCAGCTGGCTAATAATGCAAATAAGATACGTATCTACGCCTAATACTCATATCTATTATTTAGCGCGATTTATTATTTCATCCTTTCGGATGTTTAGTTTCCATGTGTGTTTTTATGTCGAAAGAAAAACTTGACCTTCCCAATTACACTAAAACACACCCACAACGCTTGTTACACTTTATTCTTCCCATATAATTACCAGGATAATATCTCGCATACAATTAGAGCAAAAAACTTACGTTGTTGCCACTCGAGAGAATTCCACAACTGATCCATCCACTTACCTGAAAGTAAAATAAAAAATTAAAAATCCGGAAAAGTCACATTAACTCAGTATACCTATGATAGAATGCATGATATATGTGTATGTCATCTCAAAGTCATTAAATAATTTACAAGTTTCAACTTCTAAATTAAATTATAATATAGGGTAAACTCGGGTAAGATGGCCATACAGAAAAGATGGCCAACCTATGTTCTTTCAATCTAGCTCGCCATGAAACATCGAATAAACATGGATTGGCCATTTTTCCTGTATAGCCATCTTACCCGAGTTTACCCTATTCTATAGTAGAACTTTATATATTTATTTCTCTATTTTATAAAAACAAGACATTTACAAGAGAAATGTTCAACTCGCATTCTCTCAGCGCGGTCTCTTGCGCTTAGATCTTCTTACTAACGTCAATGTTCGCCGGAACTAAAGATAACTCGCGCGTGAATAGAACATGACCATCCTATTCTCGCCATCTTAAACCTAATTCGTACTATGGAAAACAGTCGGCAAACTTGAGCTTGTACCTGAGAACGGACCTGGAGAAGATCCACAAGAAGTTAATCTAGCGTCGTCGCTCAATAATGAGCGCACATCCAAAGTACTAAATTCGTAAAGTAGAACGCGCCAGGGAAGGTTCTCAAGACTTCCCCCCCTCCGGGAGAGAATGAGGGCAAGAAAAACAAAGAGTGCACTCGGATAAATTGTAGTTATCGTCTCGCACTGGCGCCACTATCGAATATGCAATTAAAAAGTTTCGCAACTAATTTCAATTTAATCGTATGACTCCTGTGCCGCGGCTATCGCGCCCTCTTTCCCCCTCCTTTCTTTCTCCTCTCCGCATCAGCCTCCTGTTCTTTCAATATCTTGTTTCACGAGAAAAAATAAGAATAAAAAATAAGAAACCAAATTTTTACTTGTTTCTCACAAATTTTCTCAAATGTAATAAAACGCGTTGTAAATAATTAAATAGATCTCATGTGTGTGTGTCGACTATATCTTCTTCAAGGACAATTATCTTTAATTGTACGCAAAAAAAAAACAAATCTTAATTCTTAAATGTTATTTGCTTACATATTACATGGAAGAATCTTTTGTTTTACAGAATTTAAAAAAATGACTGATCGTTCACTATCGCCCTTTTTTATCGCCGAACGAGAATGGGCTTGTTTGGCGTAGGTTCTTCGCCGACCTAGATTAACACCAAGCTGGGCCAGTCTAAGCCGCCGACACAAATGAGATTTCCATAACGGCTAAGATTAGGCTCACTCATGCGGAAAATTTCTACGGACAGCGAGTACCGTGGGATAAGCCGTATTAATAACAACAATAACGTTAATTAATCGTTACCGTAAACCGTAATCACCAATGATAACGCGGGCTTTCCCTTTCGCTTCTCTAACTGGAAACTAGCGAGGAAGGAATGCCTGCGTAAAACTTTGGTAAAACAGTAGTGATTATCTCCCAAGAATTTCTATCGTCTTAGACATTTCATTAAGATGATCTATTTTGCTTAATTTTAAAAAAAAATAAACATACAAGAAATAGTATCAAAATATAAAATTCCAAAAGTTCTTGAAATGCATATAAAAAAAATATTATCACAGAAAATCTTAGTTTTCGATTAGTTATACTGCAGTTATCGATCATATATGCTGCAAGTTTAATCAAGCACATTATTATAATGTTTGCGAATGAAAATGTGCGACAAACAAATTAATGAGACTTTCCAACACTATGCAAATAATATATAAATTTGGTATTTTCAAAGGACGGCATTTGCCCTTTAGAATAAATTTGGTGTTCTAAATACAGTTAACAAACCGAAACAAGCATGACTAATCGAAAGTCGGGGCAAATTACATATGCATGGATTACGCTTGCGTATATTGACGATACATTATGTTTTCATAACACTTGTTTTGAACACGACTTATGGCAGCGGGCATTATCATGCAAATTTGGTACGTTACAATAATTTTGGTAAATGATATTTTCCGCGATAATTGGTTTACGTGTGTACGTGCGTGTGTGTATGTGTGTGTAAATTTAGTAACCCCGACATCTCAATTACAAGCAGAAACAGATTTCGTTCGGTTTCAATGTTTGTTTCTTCTTGATAAAATTCTGAGTATTATAACTCTTAATAAGAAAAGTAATCTTCCCATTCTGAAAAAATTTCCCAGAGGTGAAATTGATGGACTCCGGTGACCTTGCTCGTAACTCCTCTCCTTTCAGAAGTGTTACCGCTTTCAAACAAGGCCCCACTATTTCAGCCTCTCTAAACACAAAGTACCAGGTGCAGGGACTTTTATAGGAAGTATCCTTTCGCTTGGCGCGCGCGCGCGCTCAGAGAAAGGGTTGTGTAAGACGCAACGGTGAGGATAGGGGAGGAGGAGGAAAGGTGCACCGAAAGAAAAAAGACACCGCGTCCCACGTTGACACTCTTTAAAAACTTTCAGCCCCCAACTTTGTTGAAAAGCTTCCCACCTCTCTTCCGACCTCTGTCCGCTAGCTCTTCGTCCTTTCTTCCTTGCTAGACGACAATCAACCTCTCACCCTTCGCCGCCACTCGCCCGCCCTACTCGTCGGCATCCCTTATTCCGGCGCACCGAGTGCACGCAGTCAGAATGGGTTCGCGACAATGCAGCGTTTTAAATTAGAGCATAGCGTCAGGAAGTAGAAAGAAAAGATGGTATACTGAAATAAGACAGAGATGAAAGAGAGCAGGAACGAAGATATGTCAAAAAAGGACGGGGCAGGAGAGAGGGCAGGGACGGTGAACAAAATTGCAGATTTTCACAAACCACCTGGGAGAAAAAGCGATTGAGAACGATCCCGGGGAAGAGAATGGAAACGATTAAATTCATAAGCGAGCGCGATGCGGCTTTGAGAGGAATTCCTGGTTTGGCCATTCCGTCCTCACTCGTGTCCGCTCCCTATTATAAGGCACAGGTAAATGCTCCATTCACGGATTCAAAGAGATTCCCTACTTGCATAAAATCCGTTATAGATATCTAATTTTATTTGCTGGTTTAATAGAATGCCTTGAAAATCACTTATTCTGAATCATAAATAATTATTACCTCAATTCATTTACTTTACTAATTATTAAACTCTGTATAAACTTGGGCCAAGAGAGAGAGTTTTTGATAATGCCAAAGAATTTTTCATAAAATTTTCCAATTATTTTATCATTTTATCCATATTTTTGAGAGCACTAATCTGCTAAACAATACTTTTGTTAATTATTAAACAATATTTTTCTCATTTCTTCTTATATTTATTTTCCTTTAACCCTCAATTATGTTTGTCCTATATATGGACAACATATTTCATCCATTTTAAACATTTTCGTATATTCGCGCGGCGTGTTAGCGCGCGTAAAAAAAAGAAAAATGAGAAAACAAGCGTCCTTTAGAATCCCTCCAAAAGCCTATTCAGGAAGTGGCAGCACGAACGCAAAGGCCTGCCCTTTCCAGACCATTTTGTCACCGGATGTTATAGGGTCTCGTGAGTGAAATAACTTTCCATGCATATGTTAGCAGCTGTGTTACGTGCAAAAAGAAGGCCAGAAGAGTAAGTGAGAAGAAAGGGGGGAAGAGAGAGAGAGAGTTATTTCGTCGAAAGTAAACATGATCGCCTGTGTACCAACAACGAATCAGACGTGACTGGACCATGTAAAATGAGAAGAAATCTTCTTCTCTACTGTTATTTCACCCTACAACTCTTCTTTCAAGAAATATTATTCGTAAAACAAGATTTTTAGATCATAATTTTTACACGCGTTTCACAATAACAAGTATTATTCAATCTCGTTTATCTAAATCTAACTCTTTTTAAATAAATGTGCGTTACATCAATACATTTTTGCTTTGAGCGATTGTAGTATATACTCACTTTCGAACCCTTAAATCTCGACTAGTTCATTGTCCGACAGCGCGCAAAAAAAATGTTTATGCTCCTCCAACAAAAGATGCGACAAGGAACTTCCTTTGATGCGCCCGTCCCGTATGCATCCTGTTGTCGGAAGAAAAAAAGGAGCACCGCTCTCCTTCTCCTAACTTTTCCAATATTCTCAAGTCTTTCTACTCTTTGCAAAATTACCTTTACCTCTACACCGGTACGCCCCTGTATAAAAGGTGTAAGCACGCTAGTAATGATTTTACCCTCTCGCTGCTGTCGTTCTCTCATCGGCAATTCCGCGCCTATATAACAGTTACCAACGACTTACTACGACGCGAGAATACGAAAAAAAAATTGAGGAAGAATATGTAAGTATACTTTTCTACCACTAAAGAAAGATAGCTGATGTCCCTGCTTGTTTATCGAGATACAATGTATATACTTGCTTGGCTTTCGTGAAGTTTCAGCGATCAAAAATTTTAACAAGTTTCGCCAATGGAGTGTGCTTTGTATTGCATTAATTGCCTACGTTTTCAGAAATTTTACACCTCCTATTTGCGTAAAGCATCAGTATACACAGGATTTTAAATGATTATAAGTCAGCAATACTGCCAGCAATAATTCTATAATAATGTAATTAATAACTCCATACTTTGTTGTTTTACTGGCGTACTATAAGAATATTATTAGTTCTACAAAAAAAGAAAGTGATAATAACGTTAGAAACATTCTTCTCACTCCTCGTCTGATCCAAAAATTGTTTACTTGACTCTTTTATCAGTTAGCCAACGGTGCAGCTTGAAAAATCCATAATTGCGTTCCAATTTAACTAGGGGATTGTCGTTACTCTGACTAAAGGGTGTCGAAGAAAAAAATTAAGGCTGTCCCAGAAGAAGAAAGAAGAAGACTTTAAGATAGAGCGGGGAAAGGAGACGGAGATGACGAAAGACCCCTCTTTGCAAGAAGAACTGCCTGTAGATTGTAAAAGGGATTTGTCATCGGGATATGACGTCCGCGAAAAAGCATTCCATCCACCAATTCCTTTTCTCAACGTATTCTCGCGTAAACGTTTCCACGCGCTATTAACTCGAGCATTTCGATACGAATCGCAGTAACTACCTATACTACATAGCACATATAGAAATACGAGCAGACAGATAAATTTAGCTTATTCGTTATAAATACGACGGCAAAAGTTATATACGCGGGAATAAAATTCATCGTGCCCGAAGCACACGAAAATGTTGATAAACAACAAATTTATCGCGAAAGACATATATCTCTTTTATAATTCTCCGCTCAAAATATTACAAGTTCTCGGTGTACTCTCATCGCGAAAAGCTGGCCCTCCCTTTCTTCAGCTGCTTTGCCCGAAACAAACAACAAAAGCGCCGAGAAACTTTCCAGTTTCTCCCCCGCGGAAGACAATTAATAGTTCAAAAATATCTCCTGGGTGATATTAACCCCTTCAAACCACCCGTCCTTCTTATCCCAACTTTTTGTCCCTTAACTTTCCTCCATGAATGCTTCGTCCCACGAGATTTTCCGCTGGTACAGCCGCGTCAAGCGATTTGTACTTTTTTAGCACATATTATTCTCTCTCCCCGTCGTCTGTTTCGCATCTCAGTTCTTGCTGACTCTGAAAAGCGAGTTAAATACGATGTATATGGAACGGAACGCGTACGCGCGCGCGTGTCCTGCTAATTTCCTGCTGCCACGACAAATACTTTTTTAAGAAGCTATACAATCTTTTTGCGTGGATCTTCTATGTTGCCAAAGCTTCGTTTTAGTTCTATGTCAGAGTTAACAGCTATTGTTTCTTGTTTTTCCGGCATTTCTTGCCTCTCGATACGCCTGGGTACAAAGAAGGGAAAGAAAGTTGAAAAAGTCCATCAAGTGGTTTCCATTTAGAGCTTTACGCTCAAATGCTTGTATGCGGCCTTAAAAAACCGCAACTCATCTAAACCAATTATAGTCTCTCTCGGCTTTTTCTGGAAAAAATAACGGTACAAGCGATATAAGCATTTCATTGATAAAACCATAGGTAATTGTAACAGCATTGATAATAAATAAAGATTAAAATAAAAAAAAGGCAAAGAAGAAACCTTCTATAGATAATTTCTATTTTCGGTTTTTTGTGTTTTCTAAAATTGAAACTTCTTTTTTCGTACTTCTTCCATCTCGTAACTGTTTGCGCGTGAGAAAATTGTCTCCTCTCCTCCTCCACCTTTCTAACGCCAGTCTCAAGAAATGACGGATGACAGCTGATGTATGAAAGATAGAGATTACGAACAAAAGATAGAATACGGAAGAAGAGAGAGAGAGAGAGAGAGAGAGAGAGAGAGATTTTCGGAAACGTTACTTGGCGAAAAACTAAAATAAATTTCCTCCCCTCTCCTTTGCGGCATTGACCCCTCATTTTGGATAATTATTGAAAGTCTTGCTGTCTAAATTCTTACTGAAAACTTGACATTCTGAATGACATTGTTAAAATTTTAATAATCTAAAACATTTAAATTCTTTAGACTCCCGAGTTATACCTAGAAACTATAGTTTCTAGATAATATAAGTATTCATGTAAGATCTTTAAATCCTATATGGTATTTCTATTGTAATAAATCAACATATATAATATAATAATCTCAAAGTCCACCGAAACTTAAGACTAATCTTTCTCGTTGGAATTGACTGAGTAATTTCTCGCGTATTTTTTTTCCAATGAAAATCTGACAAGTGTCGGAGTTTTCACAATGGCGGAAATGAAAATCGACAGCACTAGGCGTGACTCGATCGAGCGTAATGTGCTCGCAGAATCGAATAATAATTGTTTAATCGCCCGTATCCTTACAAACTTTACTAATAGCTGAAAGTACGAAATCCTGTAGACTTTTCCTCAAACTACATTGAGAAGATTCTCAATCTATAATGACGATCGGATTCGCTTTGTGACGCTAGTCAAACCAGTGTAGTTTGTCAATAAGTATTTCAAGAAATAAATAAAATCTTATAGGTATATATATTTCTTAATATACAAAGAAATCAGCATCGAATAATTTTCTACAATGTAGGAGAATATTAAGTCTAAAGAAATAATCTAAAATAGAACATAAATAACACATCGGAATAAAATAGTATGCCAATGTTTCTCAAAATTAGACTATCTAAATTATAATAATGTTATCAATATAGCATTAACGTAATAATAAAACGCGATCTGACTTCATTGTTGATATCTGTTTATTTATACATTTTTCTTCCAATATAAATTGCAGTTACTTATAAGAAATTTATAGTGTCTGCAGTACCTTTAAATTAGCACTTATTTCCATATTTTTCTTAATCTTTTATAATGAAAGGTAACCCAAAAATTACTAATTACTAATATATAATAGTCTATTGTTTTGTATTAAATATCTTAAAATTAAAATCTTTTAAAATTAAAAAATTTAATATAAAAAAAGTCAAAGGTATCAATCGTTCTAATTTAGATTTCTCCTCTTCTTCTTTTAGATCTAAATTCCAATCTAAATTCTGCCTTCAAGAGTTGTTTATCATTACGCAACCTTGAATCCAACTCGAAATTATTGTCGCGTGAACGAAAGCCCTTCCTTGCTTCGACTTTCCCGTCGACTTCCTGCGAGGGCAATCGGCCGTGCAAGAGTAGAGAAGAAATATACGCTGGCAAAATAAGGACGGAGAAGCGAAACTTCGCCGATAGTAATTCGTGACTCGACTTAGTGCAAAGTTCGCGAGGGTCCCAATTAACCGTGCATGGCCGCCCGGGGGGCCCTGCCAACTACCTTCGTTCACCGACGATCCGTTCTTCCACTCGACGGAATAACGAAAATTTTCCCCGAATGCCGTCGGACGCGTGAGAGCGTTTAGTGTACCTTAAAAGGAAGAGAAATATTACTGGAACAAAAGAAAGTGCGAAAGCTCAGCGTAGTGTACCAATTTCAGTTTGACTCTTTAAGAGGTCACTTCCTCGCAGCGGAGAAAAACAAAAGATACCGTATTACGGTGCTTTCTGCATTGTTTCGTTTAAATTTAAATATTTAAAACTGTAGAAAATGCCAGCGGAAAAGGGTGCGAAAAGTAAATAATACCGATTTACTCAAGTCAGTTTCATTGTCGTATGAAAATGTAACTAAAATATTAATACTTAAAAACGACTACTATAAAATTCTTTTGAAAATAGCGCTTTTCTAACAGTCACGTTGAAAATATTCTAGCATACGGCCATTTTGTTGGATGGCAAGTCTATGTCATGACATAAATAATTGGGGAAGGACATTATCACGCGAGCGGGCGCAAAGGGAGAGTGTCGGACAGGGGTGCGGATTTATTATGCGGCTCTTCTTGTAAGCTTCCGCGACGCGGGCCGAGGTCGCCGCCATATTTTACCGAGAAGCCGGAATCTTTTGTCTTCATAATATTTATCCCGCCACGAATGCTGGGAGTAATGGGGCGTGGGGTCCCCGGAGAAACGAACGAGATCGGAACCCAAAACCACCCCTCTATCGGAAATAAGCTTAGGGGCATACGGACGACACAACGAGGGTGAGTATCGGGACAGATTCAAACGAAAGATTGATTCAACGGGATTGTCCAATCTACGCAACATACATGCTAACCGAGGCGAATGGGGGGAAAAAGGTGAACGGAGTCCTGGACCAGCTGGGTAAATATACGAATATACGAATATTATTGATAACAAAGAAGAGGGCGGAAGAGAGAGAGAAAGAGAGCAAATTATTTTTTGTTTGACGTCAGAAAAATGCGTAACGCGAGATAACTAATGCCTTAACGCATGAATTGACGTATACGTGTATTAAACACATAAATCTAAGTGTTTACGAAGTATGCGTTCCTTATACATATAAAATAATCATTTAGATTTATGTATGAAGAATGACCCTGTGTGTATATATGTATACATACATATGTGCACCAAAATGTTGCACTTTTAAATGTAAAGTATTTATGACATCATGTGTATGTATAAATGTCGTTTAAATTTTGATAGAAATTTGTTATATTCAATCAGTTAAATGTTTGTATTGTCACATATATGTTGTATGTACATAACATACTGTATCAATAGAGATAATTTCTAGACAATTGAATAACATGCGAATATCTATAGAATATTTTCGACAGCGATTCCAAATAAAGAATCTTATAGTAGGGGAGCTAGCTCCATTTTTTCGTGATTATTTCGGTACTTATGAAACTTTTTGTGGTGATTCAGAATGTTATTTAATGATCAAAGCTCCGGGGACTGACAAAAAAGTGGGGCGCTTTGGGTGGTATAGCCACTCACTTGTGCAAAAAAATTTTTTTTTCAAGTCATTTCGGTATGTCAGTCATTTTGCACCATAATTCTTTGATATATTCTATGACTATTTGCAAATTGACTGACAAAAGTGGGTCGCTTGTGGGTGTAGGGCCGCCCAAAAATGTCATTTTTTTCAAGTCATTTCGGTATGTCAGTCATTTTGCACCATAATTCTTTGATATATTCTATGACTATTTGCAAATTGACTGACAAAAAAGTGGGTCGCTTGTGGGTGTAGGGCCGCCCAAAAAAGTCATTTTGGTATGTCAGTCATTTTGCAACATAATTCTTTGATATATTCTATGACTATTAGCATAATTGACTGACAAAAAAATGGGTCGCTTGTGAGTGGTAGGGCCGCCCAAAAATGTTTACGTTACGTTGTTACGTTATGTTTATGTTTATATTTATAACCTTTATAAACTATGGCATCTAAATGTGTTTTTTGTGGTCGTGACGATGACAATAAAATACGTGTTTAAGAAGAAAAAGATTCCTAGTTTTTTTATTTATTTTTTATGATGATGATTCAATGCAGCTATTTTTCATTAATGTTTCTGTTTTGATTATATAATAAATGACCATAAAAAAAGATATTGGCTTCAGTTTACAATGTACTTATAGTATTATCTTAACGGCGCCTTCTGCGCGTTTACTAAATTAACGTAATAATAATAACTAATAATGGAAGCCGGATTGACCCGTATTATTTTCTCCGAAAGTTATTCTACAATAAATGTTACTTTTTATTTGTTAGCTGACTGAGTTAATGATTTATGTGTCACCCCGCCGGATATCGCGCTGCCCTTCATCAACCCCGCCCTGCTATTAGGTCGAGCTAGCCGATTCCTCGCACACCAAACTTATTTCGTCTTGCGTCTCTCTTTAGTTTCTCGCGATTTCGCGGACGCGAATTTACGCGTCTGGCACCCAGCAATCAAATTCGGTTAGTGGAGTGTCGGAGGTGCGAGAGAATCGTCGGAGAGGCCTATCTATCATCCTTCTCTCCTTCCCCCTTTTGATTTGTTACATGACCCGGACCGCTCCGGGAGTGAAAAAGATGTGACAAAATTTGGCTGTACTTTTAATTATTTATTTGAGTATAATGGAAAGACAATAAGAATTAAAATGAGTCCTGATGATCATCAATGGTGAATTCAAAAAAGGAAAAAATTCATAAGTCGCAAACTGTGAAATTTACAATATTTTATGAGGGTTTTGAGACTCACTTTTTTGTCAGTCAATTATGCTAATAGTCATAGAATATATCAAAGAATTATGTTGCAAAATGACTGACATACCGAAATGACTTTTTTGGGCGGCCCTACACCCACAAGCGACCCACTTTTTTGTCAGTCAATATGCAAATAGTCATAGAATATATCAAAGAATTATGGTGCAAAATGACTGACATACCGAAATGACTTGAAAAAAATGACATTTTTGGGCGGCCCTACACCCACAAGCGACCCACTTTTTTATCAGTCAATTTGCAAATAGTCATAGAATATATCAAAGAATTATGGTGCAAAATGACTGACATACCGAAATGACTTGAAAAAAAAAAATTTTTTTTGCACAAGTGAGTGGCTATACCACCCAAAGCGCCCCACTTTTTTGTCAGTCCCCGGAGCTTTGATCATTAAATAACATTCTGAATCACCACAAAAAGTTTCATAAGTACCGAAATAATCACGAAAAAATGGAGCTAGCTCCCCTACTATTAGAAATCCGCAAATTTTCGAAAAAAAATTTTCCACTTAGTAGAAACCAAGAACGGCTTCAAAGGTCTCCGGGGGAATCGTCGTATCTTTAATCGCGAATCTTTTCCTTCTGGTTCCAATCGACACCTTGTCCGCCCCTCCCACCGAGCGACGCTGCGAATTCTGCTATTTCAATTCCCTTCATCTTGCTCTTATTCTGCTTCCACTAAATCACGAATGGTTTGATATCCACCGCCAACCGATAACCGCTCAAGATACCAGATGGTTGCCTCTTTCTATCACTTTCTAGCAATTCTCCAATCTTCTTCTTTCCCCTACTTATCTTTTTCCTGCTGTAAAGTACGCCTATGTATTAGTATTTCAGTTTCTCCTTTTCAAATGTCTTCTATATTAATTCTTTACCTTATTATAACTATCTTCATATTGAGATAATATTATCTACTTTTATTCCAGTGATAAAAACAAGAAAGATTCTTTGTTAAAAAATAAATTTGGTTTTAGACTATAGTTTTAGATTTGATCACAGATTAAAAATTTAAAGAAGTAGAAAGAATTATTGTAAAAACAGTAATTTTTCTGTTTAATTGTATTAAAAGCTTATATTAATCACATATAAATAATTAAAATTTTTCAGGTTTACACTATATTGTTTGATTTTTCACAAGAAAGGATAGTTTTCCTAAAATATTATATTTATCATAATTACTATACAATTTTAACAAGAAGTATTTAATATCTATATACTTCCGTCTATTAGTAATTAATTTTACAATCTTCGTGTTCGCGCCGCTAGTAATTATTCTCGACGCGCACATTTATTTTATACAAAGAAAAATATTAAATAAAAAGAGAGCTTTACAATAGTCTACTTTCGTTATTAAATTATCCTTTTTAAAAATAAATTATTATTAAAGACACCAATATCTAGATCAAAACAGTGTTATCTAGGTGTCGGTGACAGACTATAAAACACGAGAGCATTCAGCAAAGATTTTGATGGATGGTTCTAACTTTTTATTATACAGCTATATTTGAGCTAAATAGATCAATCACCTTCTTAAATCATCGAATTATTAAAACTTTGTAAAATGCACAAATCAATGACAAAATATATACATATATGTAACATATGTATATAATATATGTTATAAATTTTTTTATATTTATAATCAATGGCAAAAAATATATACATGTTTTTTTCTTATTGATTTGTGCATTTGATTATAACCTTTTAATAAATCGATAATTTCACAATTTCACAAAAAATTACTAATCTGTAATATAATAGCTAATTAAATGACATAAAAAAATTGTAAGTATGCATGTGTGTGCGCACATATATACAGGGTGTACAAAAAATTCCAGGATGACAAAATATCTAAAAAATATATAATTTTATGAAAAAAATATTTCAGACAAAGTTGTAGGGTTTAAAACTATGTCTATTTACTGGTCTTATCAATTTGACCTTGAGTGACGTTGCCAGGTCAGGTCAAGGCCACCTTTAATTTTTTAAATAAGACCCATTTTATTCTTATAGTCCCTCTTAAGATCTTTTCAAAACACTATTATTTTAGCCGCTTTGGCTCAGTCGTTTCGAAGTTATTGAACTTTTTATGGTAAGATGTCAGCAACTATATAGTTTTACCCAAGGTAAAATAAACGGAGATACCACTATCATACCTATATTATACCCATGTGTGGAAGTATATATATACTTTTTTATGTTATCTGTGTCGTGCACATAGCATTCATATCGGCTTATTTAGCACTATTATTTACAATGTAACTATCCATTTTCGAGATAGTACTATCTATATAGGCTAAAGGAAGAAAGTACGGAGGGGGACTCTGGCGAAACTCATGATCGATGGTTCCTTCCTTCTATTTCTTTCCGCGCATCATATACTCTAACCGTCTAACCTGCCTTTTTCTCTCCGACAACGTCACCTTTTTCTCCAGCCGTATACCGCTACAGCCTTCTTCCCTTTCTCTTCTTCCCGCGCCGGTTGCGCGTAGCGTCAAACTGACAGCGTCGCGTACGCTGGAAGTAACAGCCGCGTTGTCGTTTGTCACGCGACGTCACGACGCCAACGCAGCGTATCAGGGAACGCGTCGCGACGCGACGCGAGGTGAGGCGAGGCGAGGCGAGGCGACGCGATGCCGCGCTCGGTTGATACGACGTACAGCGACGATAAATTCGCGGATTTCAGCACCCGCGAGATTTCATGCGTGTCCGAGCTGTCGGAAGTCTTCTCCATGACGAGTGGACGGCCACGGCCACGTTCGAGTAGCGTCGAGTCAGAATCCCACCGCGCGCTAACTTTTCGAAATATCTCCTCACGTTGACTGCGATGGCGATCACGTATCGTCACATGAACCCAATGAATTAAAACCCGATATAACAACGAATTCTAAAGATCGTAAACATAACATTGGCAGTAGAACAAAAATATAACTATCATATAACATATAAGATGTATGTCTATGTATAGATATTTTCTTTCTCTTGTACAATTTCTGTTCGTGTATACAGAAAAATTAATAAAAAGAAGAATTAAATAAAAATTAAAGTTTGAGGAAATGAGAAAAAATTGCCCATATAGGTATATGCATAAATATTATAAAATAATTTTACATAAAATATGATTATATAAAACGTTGTATAATCTAATTGCAATTTTAATTATGTATAATTATGCATGCATATTTTTATCGAAAAATTTTTTTGCTAGTTTTTATACATTTATCAGATGTTACAGTGACTTGTAGCAATTATTATAATATCAGTTCCACACCTTTCGTCGCCTTTATAACTGACAAATTAGTGTTTCATTCGCTAGCGAGAGTCTCAGAGTTCCGTTCATTTTCAATTTCAAAGATGCATTAGGCGCGCGACCCAAAAAGTGAACTCCACCGACTCGCAGGAAAGTACATCGGCGCCGTTTCATTAGATATCATTATAATTGCACGAGGGAGTAATTATTGTTGTCCGCCGCGCGGCAGAAAACGGGTTGGAACAAATGAAAAAAAGGCCGTAATAAAAATTAATGTCCCAACGGCGTGCAGTCGGCGTAGGGGAGGAGTCAAAAACGGTAAAAGAGGATAAAACGGTGTGTGAAAGAGAGAGAGAAAGAGAGAGAGAGAGAGAGAGAGAGAGAGAGAAATGAAGAAAGAGAGAGAATGCTTGGAATGCCATTTTCACGGCACACACTCGATTCGGTCCTCCGCTCCGGACTGTATAATGAAAAAAACTTCGCATGCGCGCGTGCAGCGAATTGAGCAAAACGACATGTATACAGCAATTTCAAAGTTTGCGTGTAAGCACCTGCATTGAAAAGTGGATTTGATGCAAATTGATTCCAAAAGTATCACTTTTCACATCCAGAACTTCTTCGCGGAAAACTCGAATAAGTTGACAAGGAAATTTTCGATGACCAAGACATAATCAATAAACATTGAAATAATTTTCAAAGAAATAGTTTCAACGAATTTGTTTAATCAGTCATTAAATGACGCAATTAATTTGAAAAAATAAGAACATTATCGCGTTGTATCTTTATACTTGTATGGCATATTATCGTACGATGGAGATATGTTTATCAGGGGAAGATGAGTTTATACAAAAAGTAACTAACAATATTTTAACGTACATTTCAAATTGCAAAGTGCAAAAACATGTGTTCCTAATGATATCGCATTTTATTTCAAAATTGCAAAGTGCAAAAACATGTGTTCCTAATGATATCGCATTTTATCAGCGCACGTTATTCGAAGTTCCCTGACCCGTAAATTCAAAGTTCACGGGACTGTTGTTGGGAGTCGCAATATGTACCCGAATGAAGCTA
Source organism: Temnothorax longispinosus (assembly GCF_030848805.1). Taxonomy (NCBI): domain Eukaryota; kingdom Metazoa; phylum Arthropoda; class Insecta; order Hymenoptera; family Formicidae; genus Temnothorax; species Temnothorax longispinosus. The sequence goes on from NC_092368.1 coordinate 14,089,630, forward strand.
CATAAACGTCCGTTATTAAAAGCATATTCATTACGAAGTACTATTAATAATTAGAAAGTGCTTGGTACTTGTGCCAGTAAAACTGTTTCGTATGTGTGTCCATAGCATATAATTCTTTATGTTTTCACTTCAGCTCATCCACGTGCAAAAAATAGATTCCCATCGCGATTTTACAGATGATGCGATACATGCGGTGTACGATAAAATAAGAATACAAAAAGCAAACGCGAAACAACACATTCTTCACATGAATTGCGGTTTATCAAACAGTCGCAAAAGTGACCTTCTCGATTTACGCCATTTTATTAGAATAATATTATCAGACTAACAATGTTATCAAATTTGTACGCTTTACGCATAATATGTTAAATCCGTTTAACGCAATATAATAATTAGATAATCAATAATCAATAGACTGTGTGTATCACGTATCGTATCTAATGCCGAATTTAACCGTGTATTTTACGTATCTGCAGTTGATCAGCATCATCGATGAAATAATAAGTAAAATTTTATTATGAGATTGTTAATACTCGTTATATTGCAACATAAATTAGAATAATATACGTATAAAGGTTAAATAACAATTGTACAATGTGAATAAAATCAAACGTTGCAATATATTCGGAATTAAACGTTTGTAAAGTTACGCCGTTTGTAAAAGGTTTTAAAATTAAAAAAACTAATTAAAGGGTTCTAAATATCCACCGAAACGCTCTGAATTCTCGGTTAGTTTTACAAAGATCTCTCTCTCTCTCTCTCTCTCTGTCCCTCTCTCTCTCTCTCTCTCTCTCTCTCTCTCTCTCTCTCTCTCTCTCTCCTCTCTCTCTCTCTCTCTCTCGAGAGCAGAGCTCTCTCTCTCTCTGAGTCTCTCTCTCCTCTCTCGATACTCTCTCTCTCTCCTCCTCCCTCTCTCCTCCCCCCCCTCCCTCTCTCTCCCCCCCCCTCCCTCCTCTCTCTCCCCCCCCTCTCTCTCTCTCCCCCCCCCTCCCTCTCCCTCTCTCTCTCTCTCTCTCGCTCCCTCCTCATTTATAGTAAGAAAAACACAATTTGGAAAACCAGAGATGCTGACTTCACGATACTTACTATTAAACTTTTAAAAATTATTAAAAATTTATCTAAAACAATAGAGAGTGAGAGAGAAAGAGGTGAAAAAAAAATTATTTAAAATCTTCTTAGAGATCTAAAACGAATTGGGACTTTTACGTAATAATAAATGTTGCGAAATTAGCCTCCAATTTCTCAAATATTGACTTTACTGCATGCAAGAACTCTTTCTAAAGCCAATAAAGATGTCTAGGATTTTTCCGCGTGCTTCCAAAACTTTATTAACTTCTTATTTTTGTTTAATTTTAGAAAAATATAGCCTCAAATTTCCACAAGTTAAAATTAATCGTAATATATGTTATATAGAGATTAAAATAACTATCGAATTAAAATTATTCAACCAAGCGTGTAAACTGCACTAATATGGCGTTGGCGAAAAAAGAAGTTGTAGATCCAGCAATTCTCACGTTACATTGCGCGATCTACGCGAAAAAAAGGATTTAAAAAATGTTCAAGTAGATATGTAACATTGTATGCAAAATTTTTGCGTGCAAGCGCGAAAGATGCGAAGAGAAACCACACGAGTGAGAAAACTTTCCGGGCTTTTCCCGCTCTGGTTGGCGAATGTTTCGCGAACGCGCGGATAACGAGTCGAGTTCTTTTTCCGGACTTCGTTTTGAGTGCGTTGCTCATTAAGCGGAAGCGATTACCGGTTCAACGATTGCTGATTCCACACGAGAGCGCGAGTGGGCTCTTGCAGCTAAAACCCGGGGACTGGGAGAGAGAGCCGACCACTTACAATAATTGCCCGTGCAACTGATTGGCGCGAGCCATCCGTCAATTAGTGCTGTGTAATTTTGACCGCACATTGAGTTTAATCAACTTTGTGCATTAGCCAGTCGACCGGCTTTCGAAATACATGTTGCGCCATTGGCAAAATTTTCATCCCCCCCAATCTAGTCGCCAATCCCTTCTTCATTATAACACGGAGCTGATTATGGAAAATCCCATTTTTCATTTCGCGACAAATTTCGTGTCACGCGTATCGTGAGATACTTCAATGATAAAATCGCACTTTTTCACGGAGGAAACGACTTGAAAATTTAATGTACAAATGTGAACGTGAAAAAGAAGATAGAAATAAAATTGGAAATAATTAGGATGGTTGAGTTTAAAATTATGAATATAGCTTCCTATTCGAAAATTTCTTGTTCGACATTATTGTTAATTATTCGATCCTTTGAATATAAAGTAAAAGTAACACTTTACACCTGTAATTAATAAAACATTAATAAAGTGTTTATAAATTCTTTTAATTAGAGCTTTAAATCTTTAAACCCATATTATAAATATGTCTGTATATAATTTTATACCAAAGTATGTTGCTTGGACTGCATAAAATTTCAGTATTACGCATCAAATCTGATATCACTTGATCAATGTACTAAATTAAAAGGATTAGAGACCGTAACATGGTCCGTTTTAAACTTATCAACGGACGAGAGCTGAGTTTAACCGTCTTTCGGAGTATAAGCGTGATAAAATAAACCTATACGTGTACATTACATTTCCATCAGTCGACGACTGAGATTAATGTCGCGCTTAATAGAATTTTAAGAATTATTAACAATATATTATATGGCTAGTGTCGTAAGGAACGGGGCCATTAAAAATTTTACAACTTTGACGAGGCGAAATTTTCCGCCGGGGACGTTAAACACGTGCGCGCGCTCCCTCGCGCGCTAGGCATTGTGTATGCGAAGGGTGGATTTGAAAGTTTTCCATTAATAAAAAATTCGTGCTTCCGGAACTTCAAAAGCTTTTTAATTCTCTCGAGTGTCCCGTCTGGATCCACCCCCCGCCCCCTCCCGCGCTATCCACCGGTCCGGATGACTAAAGTGCTCGGTATTTTGCGAGCGAAAAAGAAAAATGTATAGAATGTACAATGTAAAGATAACGACGAAAGTTGGCGGCAAGATCGTGGCAGTGCCAATCTTGCGGTAATGCCTTATGATTCATACTATATATAGGATCTTAGGTAAAAATGCGGAATATTTCCATGGAAATAAATTCCCTACATTCTTTCTCTCTTATTACGTGTGTGCTGACATAAAACAAATAAAATATCTATAGTGTAATTTTCTAAAATTTTTTTTAAATTAAATTAAATTTTAACGCGAAATAATGTGAAAAAAAAATAAACGACAGATATGTCGATATCTTATAATTTTGATAATCCGTTTAAATTTAATTTTATTATACTAATGTGATTATATCCCGGAAATTCGGGAATTGACGCACTGTACAGAGAAACAATCAGTCAGGATAACTAGGTAGACGATAACTTTAAGCAAGATACATCGACCGTTGCTCGTCTCGACAACGAAGAAAACAGGCTGGCACGGAACAGAACGACAGAACAGAAAGGGAGATGAGGGCAGAAAAAGGGGATAGTGAAAAAGTGTAGGAAAAGTTCGCGCCATTCCAGTCCCATTTCCTTTCCATTTGTATTTATGGCCTCGTTATTCGCAACTCAGACTTTCGAGCCAAGCCATGTCGAAAATTGGCAGGAAGAACGATTATCGGATACGTATATGCCACGACGATCGTTACGATATTTCTGTCGATCTCATTTGTCGCTTTCTCGAACGTTTAAAATTTTGATGAAACCGGTGAATAAGTTCCGACGCAAATTCGTCGAATGCTGTAAAACGTTTTATCGCTGATATAGTGAGAGTACAAATAAAATTATAAAATAAAGCACAATTTTTAATAAATAATTTTCTGGTAAAGAGACTTGATAACTTTTCCATGTGATCAACGACTTTTTAGTTTAAAAAGATCTTCTCGAAATGCGGGAAACGCGAGCTTTTAAACGCGCAAATGTCATAGTCACTTTGATTATGTTGCCGCCGTTAAACGCTGATGCTAATTCCAGTCCAATCGCGCGGTGGAATTTAATCGCATAACTTTGATCGATACAGAAACGTGCAACGTTGCTGTGTTTTGCGGAACAATTTCCCAACTAAGTGATTACAGAGAAGTTAGAGCCCGGGCTATTCAATTATACAGATTACTTATATGTAGAAATAGCTTCGCTACTCGTCGCGATGCAGCCATCAAAGTGACGCTAATCAGGCTTCAAAGTGACGTTGATCAAAGACCAGGATCAATTTGTTACACGAGAGCGCGACGCGGCTACTTGCGACATCACGGGTTGGCCCTCACGGTTATCCCTTAATAGGAGAACCTTCAATAGACGTACTTTGATATTTCGATCGAGTTGTACCTACAAGTCTAGATTAACTTACGCGCATATTATTATTATGGATATATCCCAAAATCAAAATAGAAGATCACTGCTGTTCTTTGACTTTCTAAAATTTAAAACTGATATAAATAATTATGCAGAAATATATATTTAAAAACCATCAAAATTAAATTATTATAATCTGCTTAATTCAAAATATTCAATTCAACCTTTACAAATTTTAATAGTTGTATAAATTAAAAATATTTAATTAAAAACGTCAAGGTATTTTGTGAGCGCTAATACAATCATTGACAAGTTTTAAACTGGTGAAAAAGTGGACGCAAATTCTTCGAATGCTATAAAATTTTTTTATCGTTGATACACTGAAAAAAAAATATTTAGATCCAAGAAAATATTTATTTAGATAGTGCCAATGACTTATTTACTTAATATAATCACATATTTATTTAGAATTAGATATCTTTACTTAAATTAAGTAATTTAAGTAAAGATATCTAATTCTAAATAAATATGTGATTATATTAAGTAAATAAGTCATTGGCACTACCTAAATAAATATTTTTTTTTTCAGTGTACAGTAAGAATACAAGTAAAATATAAAGCCCTATCTTTATGGATAATTTTCTGTAAAGAGGCAAGTTTTAATTATACAAATATGTATATATTCCTTATATATAAAATAATAATATTTCTGTAGAATTGAGAGAGAAAGAGAGAGAGAGAGAGAGAGAGAGAGAGAGAGAGAGACCAACGCGCGTTTTCAGGTTTCGAAATTGCAGTTTGAAAATCGGGATGATGAATCTCGCTAGTTTCTGGAAACCAACTAGATTCCAACGCTTTCCAGCCGAGCTTATGCGATTATTATGCGCTGCCTGTGCCTCCTTCTTCTCGGTTGGTAGGATAGCGGTAGTTGGGAAGAGGAAACGCCTCACGCGCGGCGATCAGCATTGCCTCAAATTGAATCCTTCGCTTTCGGGAGCAAACGATCCGCAGGAGAGATGGTGCAATATCTACGGACTGCATACCTACATTTTGAATGCGACAGAAAAATTTAGTGCATTTCGTTGAATGAAAAATTTTTCAGATTTTTCGGAGAGTTCCAAAAATAAAAAACGGCACAAAAATCTGGAAATTACTGCCGAGAGCTGTAATGTTAAATTTTTTTTAATTAAAAATGTTTCTACAAGAAATAATCCAGAAATAAAAATATTAAAAATATTAAATAAATGGAACATTAAAAATATTAAAATATTAAAATTCTTCTTCCTAGTGGCAGAAAAGCAGGTAATTGAGAGTAGTTGAATAGAAATCTTCCTTATTCTTAATCTAGTAATAATAAATAAAAAATTAAATAATGTTATAACATATATTATAGATACTGAACACAATATACATAACAAATTTCTATAGTGTTCTACTTGTACGGTATTATCTTATAAATCTTAATAAAATTTTTTAATAAATTTTAAGCCAACTTTTCATTATAAAAGCCAAGCTATCTCAATAACATGTCTTTCTCATTATGTTTAATAAAATTCAAAAACTTGCTGAATTAGTGGACTGAGGAAACAATGACCTTTTCAGTTCGAATTATACGAGAGTCGAAAATGCATTACGGGTCTGAAAATGTAACATCTGCAGAGGATTTTGTTAAGTCCGACTTATCGAACTTATCTCGCGCTAATGAGTTAAGAAGATAACTTTGACTCTCGATGAGGCATCACGGTGACGACGCGGATATGGCCTGTCGGGTCAATTGGATTGCAGAAACTTTGGCCGAGATAGAAAAGAGAGGCGGAGAGAGAAGGAGATGGGGAGAGAGAGAGAGTGAAAGAGAAGAGGAGATGAGAGAAGAACGAAAATCGGTTCGCGAAAACGTCGAATTAACGACATTATACTTCCTAACCCCAGTAATGGCTGTAAGAAGGTTAGCTCGTCTTTTTCCCCCTTGTACAAAGTCTCCGTTTCTTCCTTGTCCCCTCAGCTTTCAGAAAATCGGCGGCAGGAGCTTCTGCCGCGTAACGCATCTCTCTCTCTCTCTCTCTCTCTCTCTCTCTACCTCCTCCCCTACATCTTATCGCCTCTCTTCCTTCTCTCCTTAGTCCTCTAACGAGAGAACTTCAAGAGCTTCAAGAGCCCCCGACTTCTCTCCACCACACATTCTCTGTCTTCGACACTTCCATTTCCTACGACGGAGGACCTCGTCGTCTGCTGATCCTGAGATCCTTATCAGCCCCGTCCCGAGTAATTAACTTTCTAGGATATAAAGATCGCGGGGCAGAATGGGATTTGCGACCTGGTACATCCCTGTTTCGCCTATTGTAAAGATGGGAAAGAGTTTTATCGGGTCTTTTCAATTTCTTTATTATTAATATAGCTCTGTTGAAAAGCCTTCCATATAACATAGTATAATAGAATGTAATTGTCCGGAAGAAGAAAACGGATTTCCTGTATTATAGTTCCTTCTATTAGCTTACATTATTTGTTCCAAATTCGAGAAATTATTGGATTAATGCTAACTGATTGGTTATCGGGATATTATTTTCGGGACTATCGATATATATTACGGATGATATTAGGGAGATGGAAAATTGCCAGACTGTTTAATATTTTATGACAGTCGTAATTTTCGCGGATCAATATTGCTCGACGCTTTACTGCTGATACATTTCTATCTCTAAATTTTCACGCTTATTCTGGAAAGTTGACGCAAATCGTGCATAAAGTGCCGGCTGGTATAAAATACGTTTACGATCACGGGATATACGAGGCGGCTCTAAAACCTTTAACGATAGCTGTACACGAAATTTGCCGTCACTCCGAAAGCATTAATCAATTTATTTCTTAATTACATCGTCCCAAATATAATCATCCCAAATATAATACCAACCTTCAATGTCGTATCTACGTATACACATTATGCGCTGAGAAAAAGAAGTTGTTAACTTGACTAAATATTTTCAGGTAATTATTATTTTTTAATTAAAATATTTATGCATTTAAATTAAATACGACATATTAAATCTGACATGATGTAATTGGACTCATATACTTAAATATTTCAATTTAAAAAATTATAATCAGTTAAAAATATTTAGTCAAGTTAACAATTTTTTTTCTCAGTCGTCAATTTAAAGATTCAAAAATACAGCTTCTAAATCCAAGCTTCTAAATCCAAGCTTCTTCTTTCTTTTTTTTCTACCGTTATTAAAGAGAAGGTCCGATTAAGCAAGAATGCATAATGTAAAAGACCTAAACAAAAAAAAACTATTAGCAAAAACAATTCACGTACAGTTTAAAGTTGGAAATAGAGCACAAAAGTCGAGCATTTATCTTTTCACGAACTAGAAGAAGTCTATTACCGCGCGTCTTCTTCATCTACTCTTAAGAGTCCTGTGAGAATCCGCGAACATGGATCGATCTTGAGATAGTTCGAACTTCTCAGTTAGTTCATCTAAACTATCGAAAAACTCGTCTGCGTGTCCTAAAGAGTCCTTTGGTCAATTAATCAGAGCCCTCCGGCTGATTTGTCTTCGCTAATTAGCACATTGAATGAGCAACCTCAATAGAATTTGCCTCCGCGAAGTACTCCAAGAACAAATGCATGCCATACGAGAACATATAGGTATACGATAAATCCCGCAATAATAATTTAACCTATGTTTTTTTAATCACTAATGCTTTGTTGAATTTTAACATAACATGAATAAATTAACTAGTGATTATTGTTATACAACTTAGCTAATTTTATAATATGGCTACTATAAAATGTTATTAATTAATTTAAAAAGACAATTCTTAGAAACAGATTTCAAAGTGTGATAGCTAAGTCAACTATTTACAGAGTTTTGAAAAATTAAAGCCTGAATTCGAGAACTAAAGAAAAACATACGTCGCATTATTCAAATACGAGGACATATTCGATGTATCCCGCAATAACCTATAATTATTGTTAATCACTAATGCTTTGTTGATTTTTAAAGTACATAACAGTATGAATTACATATAACTCCTATTGATTATTCAACTTAGCTAATTTTATAATATTAGTTAATTTAGAAAGATAATTCTTGGAAGCAAAAGGTTTACAAGATTTCCAAATGTCATAGATCAATTTTAAATTACTTTTTAGATCTTTGAAAAATTAAAACCTGAATACCAAAATTCTCTACGTCACACTACTCAACATTTTGTATAAATTGCTTCGCCAGATAAACAGAAACAAGTTGTAGTCTAATTCAAATTTATCCTATAATAAAAAATATCGAACGGTTCGGTTACATCATCGTTTAATTTTAATTTAGTATAATCTAATGTTTCTACTTTGTCTAATTTAGCTATAGCTTAGCGTAAACTTCTAACAATAAGTTACACTATATTGTACTAATAAAGTATATCAAAAACAGTAGAAATCCTGGGAAACATGCAATAATTAGCACGCGCACGCAATATAAATACTCCCTTACTTCCGATCGTTCTTAAATATTATTTAATGAGCCAGCGCTAACCGGTGCGCTCGCGTATAAACAGCAAATGGACATTAACCAAAGCTGTTCTACTAAATGGAAATGCAATGTTTCATAGAAAACAGCAACGAAAGATTGTAAATCCGCCACCACGCGTAATTTGTCGATGAACCGTTTCGCCCCGTGTTTTCCCTCATCCCTCTACCAACAATGGAAGCGTTCACTTAACCATGCCCGGGCACAAACACGGGCACAAATTTTTCGTTGCCGATTTAACTCCGCGTGCATGGCCGACCGTGAATTTTTTTTCGCTCTCTCTCCCACTTCTTTTTTCTCCCCTTCCATTTCTTTTCCATCCTCTCTCCCTCCGCTCTCTCAAACCCTCACCTTCACTCGCTCAATACTTTTTCGACCGGCATCGAAAAAAAGCTTTTACTAGTGAATCCATTCGCAAAAACGACTCCGCAATCGTAGTTATCGAAAGATACTATCGCACTACTGAAGTATCGATATTCTTGTTCCACGTTGTAGCATCGACATTTTTCACTCGATACTCGATACTCTTCGGGGAATATCAAGTGATATATCCGGCTAACAAATTTGTCCGACCGAAATAGCTGAATCAATAACTCCCAGCTAATTTCCACAGAGATTCTTTAATTTAAATCTTATCCGCAATATTTCTGATCTTCTTTCCCTCCTCAATCATCCTTCGGTAATCTGCCTTACGAACATTGCATAACTTTGGTCATTATTAAAGTTGCAATTGCTGATTCACATTTTATCGAAGTACATATAACTTTATTTAAAAAAAAAAAAAAAAAAAAGGTTAAAAAAGTCGTTAAATGCGCTAGTATAAAAAACTGTTATAAATTGAAAAAATCTGTTGTACTAAATGGTTTAATATATCCAATTAAAAATATAAAACAATTGTGCATTGCAATATAAATGGTGTTGATTTTCGTAGAAAGAATGTTCAGGTGAAGAACAAGTATTGTTTAACATTTCACAAGTTTAAAAATGTTAAAAATATAAAAAAAAAGTGTTAAAATCAGAAAATTGCGCCAAATAAAGAAAGAAAATATGAGATAAACGTGTTAAAAAATTAAATATTTTTAAACCTACCGAAATAATAGAAGATTTTAAGCGCATTGATTGAAAAGTTAATAAGAAAATGTAGAACGTGATTATAAAAACGAACTACTTAAATCTTTAAATTCTATTTTCTTATTTTATAATGTTTCAACAAATTTAATTAAACACAATTATAATTATGATATATACAATATAATACTTTAAAAATATATATCGTATAATATTTACAAATAATAATGAATAAAGAATATTACTTATTTTTAAATGATTTTTAGCTATCAGCAAATAGTAATGAAACCTCTCGAATCAAAGAGTCTCTATAGAGAAGCAAAAAATCTGTACAACTCTTGAAAACATGGTTGAGCAAAGCAAGGGTTTGGAAAGCAGATACTATACCAATTTCGTTCTACCTGCGTTCAGGAAACCTTCTAGTCGTAGCAATTTTCTATTCAAATGTCTATTTCTATATTCAAATTCTATTAAAATGTTTCTTATTTGGAATTATCTTTCAACCCAGTAAATTTTTGTAAATTATACTATCATGGCAGAAATAATAACGTCAAAATTGATAACATCGATGACGTTACAATATCATTATTAACGATTATTTTCTTATTTTAGCCAAGTATTTTAAACTTATAATAGTAATTTGTTAATTAATATGCTCTTATTGTTAGTAAAATATATGTTTCGTTTGTGTTTGCAGATAGGCCAAAATAGGTAAGCAATGTCCTTTGCAAAAAAATAAAAATGTGCTACAAACGTGTTGTTAAATAAATTAAAGGAAAATTACGTACGAGAGAAATTATTTTAATTTTTCACATTTTCGAGCATAAAATTATTTTCTTTTTCATTATGTTGATATGACATAAAATCTGATTAGCCGAAGTAAATCCTGTCATCAGTCCTGTAAATCCTGTAAATCAGTCAGACAGAGAAAGAGAAAGAGAAAGCGATTAAAATCTTTAATTAATTGCATAAGACTCTCATTAATTTTTGCTGCTCACTTTCGTTATTTCATTATAGCGACGATAACGAAGTCGAACTTCTGGCTGTTTCATAATTTGTTTACGTAAGCTTATAGTCCTAATGCGTGTTGTAGAAGGCAGCAGTGAATGAAAAGCCAGTGCTGCATTATAAATGGGGATAAATTATGTCGTTCTCTCAGGGGAGGAAGGGAGAGAGTAGGCAGAGGGTTGAATTATTACCGAGCATAGCGGGACTATCCCTACCGGATTTAAATTGCTGCTTCATTCGTTTTGCTAATTTTTCACTTTACATTGTTACCTCTTTGGATTTTTTCCGCTCTCCCTCTTTCTCTTTCTCTCTCTCTCTCTCTCTCCCTCTCCCTCTAAATCCCTCGATGTGTCCGCATCACTCAACGTGAAACAGATTGATTGATTGATTGATATCCACATATGCTTTTTAAATATTTATCATTTAAATTTGTAACAGAACGCCATGCCAGCCTTTAATCAACAATAAAAAGGCTTTAAAATATTAAATATCTAAAAAATAATAAGAAACTTAATGCAAGGTATATATATGTATGTTAAAAATATGAAATAGTATTAATACCGCGCAAGTGTATAAAAATATCGGTACTGTACTAAATTCAAATTTCTATTTAGCTATTTTGATAAAAAATTAGTATTTTTTAATGTTTTTTTTTCCTTTAAAAAGACATTACTGTGTGAACTCACATCATCTAGACTTCACGGTAATAATTTATCTTCAACGGATGGAACCAAACGCGCGATTTATTTTTCGTCGACTAGACGAATCTGCTCTTTAACCGAAACCTGGGAAAAACGGTAGAAATCACTGGGACAATGTAATCAGTTCATTCGACAAGATCTGCGATTGAGAAATACAATAAAAATCGATCCAAAACACACAGATTCATATACAACACTAATGTAGGTATGTGTGTGTGCGCACACACATTTATGCCTATAAATATGAAAAGACTTAACAAAAATTATGTATTACTTATACGCTTTTAAAATTAAAAATCTCGCGCCCCTTTCGTTTAATCAAAAAGTGTATTCAACTAAAAAATTTATCGAAAAGATTATCGTTAAAACTAACGCAGAATATGGCATGTATTATTATCGCTAAATTATAAGTGTGTAATGTGCTATTACAAATATTCGTTTGACGTTGCGAATTTATATTGACCGCAGTGTCTCCTCACTTCATCATATTTATAACGGTGTTCCGAATGCATGGATTTGTTTACTCATTGATTCACCGGCAATTCCATTTTAATTCAATCTTGGTATGTTGTTTGTCTTACTTTTTGGCAATCGGCCGAGTGTACAAATCTGATCGACTTTTGTGCAGCAAAAAAAGGAATAAAGTCAACCCGGGAAGAACGCGGGGAGGGAAGGGGGAGGAAAAATCTGGAAAAACTCAGTGGAGAACAAATATTCAATTTTGATGCTGTTCACTCGTGGTTTACCAGTTTTTTTTTTTTTAACTCTTCGAGATATAATTCCTCTTCTGTTCGTAAATCATTTTTGTCCACGTCAAATGCAAACTATTCTCGGTAAAGTCTAATGAGATGCTCGAATTTGTCGTTTGTATAACTTTAACATTTGCAAGACAATCACATTTACAAGAAATACATCAGTCTCCTGACAAAATTTATAAGCTATGTTATAAAAATATTCTACAAATAAAAGAGAATTGTTAATAGAAATTGTAATATACAACACATCTAATTTTAATATTCCAATAATACAAAATAAATCTTTAAGATTTTAAATCCTAGAAAAGTGATATTGTACGTATCATTGATTGATGAATAGCTAAAGCAGTTAGTATCAGGAAAAAACAAAAGGGAAATTTTATAGAAAATGCTATTTGAAAAAATTATATACTGATATTTTCTGATACTTAAAGTCTTAAAAAAACTTGAAAACTTTTTGCATATAATATAAATATACAAATAAAAGCGAGTTTAAAGATATAAAGCATTAAAGTATGAATATGTAGCTGAGAGAACACTAATAGCTTTAAGACACCCCGCCGTATTGCTTCAGCTATTCCAGATCTCGATTAATTTCCCGACCAAGATTAATAGCGAAAATGGCAAGGACTTGGATAGAATTTACCTCGGGAAATTCTCAGTGGAAGCAAAGAAAGACTTATTGGCTTAAGAGAGGGGCGTAAAGAAAGAACAAAAACATGGTCCACAAAGGCTTACACGCTCGAGCTAAGGAAGAAAAGTAGGGACAGGTGAGAGGGAAATGGACTGAAAAAAGTGGAGGGTGCACAGAAGTTTAAGAGTGTGGATTGGAAAACGAGTAAAGTCGCTGTTAAAATATTGGTAACGCTCAAGATGCGAATATTAATTAGCGTACGCAGTTTACAATTATAGAGAAAGGGAGAAGGAAAAGGGAGAACGTATGTCGAAATATGTCATTCCGATTGAGCATTTCATAAAAGTCGGACTAATTATTTATGTAATTATTAATCGGTATTAAGGTGATTGGGCCATGTACCATATGAGTCAATATAAGAGCTAAATTTTATTTTAAGAAAAACCATTTTTATGGATATATTCTAGACACTTGTATAATTACTGGTTTTATAATGTAACTTTTCATTCGATTACATATAAATTTATCTACTGATAAATGTAAACAGTTCAAGATTTGACTTCAGTTGACATTCGTACAAGAAAAATGTCGCGACATTGCATCTCTTCGCTGTAGGCAGCTATCATGCCAGTGCCATGTGTTTGAGTGAGATTATGTATTGTGTTTATGTTAAAAAATAATGGAAGGTAACAAACAATTTCGATAACGGGAGATTTGCTTGCAAAAGAATAGTGCTGTGGAAAGAAAACACTACACGGCGCGGCGTTGCCACATGTTCACGTCGCGTACAGCTGATCGAAAGGCCGACAAGAAACGCGACGATTCATCAACTTTTGATTGAATTTTTGGCCTTATTACACGTCAACGTCGTTTTGTCTTATACTTAACAAGTGCTAGAAGAATCAAATAATGTTATTTTCAGTTTTTTGAACTTGTTAATTTACAGACAGTGAGTGAAATTCTCGAAAAATGTATGTTTTCGGTACAATTTTCCATAAAACCTATGTTAAAAATGCCAACTTTGAGATTTAATATCTCAAAAACTAGACGTCAGATCTTCTCAAAATTGCAAATTTAAGCGTATTTAGGTTTTTTTTATAACATATATTTAATTCGGATTTTTTTCTTTAACATGCTCTGATGGCCCAATCACCTTAATAAGTTTATTATACAATTAAGTACATTTAATTTTTGTTATAAACGGATCTTTTAAAGTATAATAAATAAATTGCAAAAAGAAAGTAATTGCAAGTTATGTTGGAATATATTCATATTTGCACTTGCACTCGTTGAATATACATATAGATCTAACAACTGTAGTATGTTTGGCATAGTTTGCGTTATAATGATGTACAGTGGATATAAGCATAATAGTCCTTTATCAACTAGTCCACGTATTTTACTGTTCTATATTACATTTGACAGCATTGTTCTAAAAAATCAATTTGTATATTATTTGTCATGTGCAACTGCACTACGTTAAAATAATATTATTCACACAAAAAGAACGGTTGTGCTAAAATATAAATTAAGTAAGATACAGATCTGAAAATAATTATGTTGGACCATCGAAATAATTATGTAAGACGTTCAAGCATGATGATAATGCTGCAAGAAGTTTTGACGTTCCAGTTCGAGCGTTCGATATAATTATTTAGATGATCCAACATAATTACTTTCAGAACTGTATCTAAATAAATCTTTAGATACTTCAGTAAAACCCTTCTTTCCATGTAAAAACTTTTTTCTAATAATGTTACATGTTACACAAGTAGACTAAGTTTCTTTACCGTACTCATTCTTTATTGAATGAAGAAACACAACATTTGTTAGTTAAAGATCGTTTCTTAATCTCAAAAACACAATCTGTAATTAATCATATATTAATTTCCCACTTACAAAAAAAATCACCAAATAATATTTTTTGTCAATAGCTTCGTCGGTTATTTTGATATTCATTTTCTCGATAAAAATGTACAAATATTTTATGTAGAATTGCGATAAAATCAACTAGAAAAATCCGGTTCCCCATAGAACAATATCGATATTTGTTCTTGCAACTAACACACCTTTGCTAGTATCGCAGGTTTTTTTTATCATTCGCACTTTTTCGTGTAACAAAAAAAACCATGCGATTATTCGCATTGCTGCTTCGAATCCTTATCTATATGTGGACAAAAACAAAACGCAATGCATAACGTTACAAAAAAAACAAAGACGCATTTCCCGTATTTCACAGATGATGTAAAAGTACAATGGCGATAAAAGGCTAGGCGAAATATAGAGGACAAAGAGATAAAAAAAAAGAGAGGAAAAGACCAAAAAAGTGAAAGAGAGAGTAGGGACCAAACAGTTATCCTTCATGGGGGTGCGGACCGCATTTAAAGTCTTTTATTTCGAACGCGACAACCGCGGTTGGAAAACAAAAGGTATGGGATGGAAGATCAAAGAGTCGAGAGAAAACTCGGCATGTCGAGAATCTCTTTATCTCTTTCCATCCCCCCCTCTCTCTCTCTCTCTCTCTTCCCCTCCTCCCTTTCCTCTCTCACTCATTCAATCACCTTTTAGTCATTTCTTCGTCTCTGTCAGTTGCTAAAATTAACAATTGGCAAATAAAAAGGCTTTTGAGAGTATAACGCGATTGACGGTGCGTAAGTTAACGTAGGTATCAATATTTAATAATATATATTAGGATATTTAATTACACATTAAACATTTCGGCTCTGCTTTGAGTCGAATCATCAGTGATGCGGTAACAATTAAAATAATCTCACGTTCTCCGGCAAGAAATAACCGAGTACCCAGCGAGAAATAACCCATCAAATCGACGTCTATCGACGTCTATAGACGGTCATTTCTGGCTGGGTATATACAGGGTGTTCTAAAAAAGGGGAGCCAAAATTTAGGGAGATATTTCTCACACCTAAAGGATGAAGAAATGTTATATAAATAGGGGTGCGGAAACGCTTTTTATTTCTGCCTGGCTTCTTTTCTGAGTATGCGACGTTACGGCTAAATGAGGTAATGACCTTATTTTCCAGGCAACTCAAGGTCACTTTAAAAACAAATGTAAATAAACCTACTGATTAAACGATTGTCGTCCACAATGATTAATCTTCAATTGTTTCTTGTGTAAGTAATACAGTCAACAGTATTTTCAACACAACTCCTGAATAAAGCGTTTCCACACCCATGTTCATATAACATTTTTTCATCCTTTAGGTGTGAAGAATATCTCCCTAAATTTTGGCCCCCCCTTTTTTAGAACATCCTGTATACTTCATTTTAGTGATCTATAAAAAAATTTATTTTTTTGCGAGAAAATCCAAGTAAAGCTTGGCTAATGATCATAATTTATAATGCGATTGAAATAGGAATGACACTCAGATGACAAAAGAAGTCACTCACTTATCATATCAGAGAACGCGAAAATAAAATGGTTAAAAAAACAGTAACAGTTAAAAAGTAACGCAATTTGTAAGTAAAGATAGTCGTAGTATAGTAAGATAGTCGCCAATTGAAATAATAATACACTCAAAGACAGTCATGATTTTAAATGACAACTGCCCTGGCCAGCTGTCAAACAGTGACTGAAGTCTGCAGGAAGCGACAAATAACCAAATCTCACTATTCAATAATTGAACGGTATATGGTAGGTGAATGGTTAAAATTAGAAGGAATTTAAAATTGATAAAAAAAATACCGAAACCAAATTCAATGAAATGTTGAGGTCACGGATAAAATAATAAATAAATGTTTTAAAATATAATTAAATCAAAAAGTAACAATCTAAAAACTACCGATATAGAAAAAGTGATCATAATGGGCCGAAAAGTTCACAATTTGCTTAAAATTGAAATGTATATGCATGGTGTAGGGTGTACACTGAAAAAAAAAATTACTAAAAAAAAAGAAAATTTCCTTAATTTTAATAAATGGCGAGTTTGCATACAACTGTGAACGTATTTTTTTAAATAAGAAACTTATTTACTTATTTAAAAAACATAATTCCCTTAATAAAGAAAATAATTTATTAATTATAACAAGTATTTACTGCAATACAGTCAATGGTTATTGAAATGTAATTTTTATTTTTTACTAATTAGTAATTTTCTAATTATATTTATTACTTTCAATAAAATGCATTTTCTTATTAAGTAAAAAATTCATAAACTTGAAGAAGTATTTTGTACAATATATAGTCAATATTTATAGAGATATGAATCTTACTTTTTATAAGTTAGCGATTTTCTAATAATATTTATTTAATTTAAGAAAATAATTTTTCTATAAATTATTTTTACCTAGAAATAAAAACTTTTTAAAAATTTTTTAAAACATACTAAATTGGCATCCAAACGCCAAGAAATACTCTTGTAGAGGAGAGATTCTTCCACTTACGATAGTGGACTCTGTGGTTTTCGCCTCGCAGCGGGTCTGCTTATATATTATAGTTGGATATATTTTAAATTTGAGAAACGTTTCCCATCATACGCCGTCTAGCAGCGTCGCGCGTCGTTACGAACTTATAGAATTCCGTCGAGTTAAAAATGCTTACAAATAAAATATTCCTTTCCTTTTTTGTCGAATATATTAACTTTATTTCAGTATACGTTTCCTCAAATGTAATAAATTACACTAAAGAAAATATTTATTTTTTTAAAGTACACTATTTATTATTTTTATAATTTTGGAAACGTGAATTTAAGCAAATATTTATTAAAATGCCATTTCTAAAATTAAAAGATTCGGATTTAGTATTTTAAAAATTTATTTACTGTATTTCAATAACTATTATACTGTAATATAGTAAACCTGAATTTGATTCAAGTAAATGTTTTAAGATGAAAACATTTTCTGATTTTAATGCTTCAGTTTACTATAGTCAAATTAATAAGTTTTACAATTTAACATTATTTATTTAAATTAAGTAAATCTAATTTTAGTAAATATATTTACTAAAAATAAGCAAATTTTTTTTTTCAGTGTAGGTATTCAATGTCTGTTTCTGAATTAAAATCATTATTCTGAAGTTGAATGTGTGCCATTTCAAAACCGCTTCGATAAAAATTTTTTCATTGTCTAAAATTTTAACGTTTTATTCGTAACCTTAAAATTTTGTTGAATTTGGTTTCGGTATTCCCATTGTATAACTGTCTTTGAGTGCATCATTGCCTCAATTGTAACGCTACCTCTACTTATATAAATTGTGTGACTTCTCGATGTTTTTTTATCGCGGCTTCAATGCTCATCGTCGCGTTCTCTGAGCTGGTGGGTGACTTCACTTCTTTTGTTATTCGAGTTCTGAGTGTCATTTCTATTTCGATCACATTATAAATTGTGATCATTAGTCGCGTTTCACCTGGATTTTTTCGTAGAAAATAACACTCTTTTTAGACCACCAAATCTTGAAGTACTCGCTTATTTTTCGCCAGAGAATGTAAGATTATTTTGATTTCAACTGTTACCGCATCGCTGATGATGGCTCAAACCCCAAACGTCCGATGTATAATTATGTAATTATTAAAGATTGAGATATAACATTAACACATTGTCAATAGTATACTCTCAAAGCCCTTTTACTATTCGTTACTTATTAATTTCAATATCGAGAGTCCCTTGTTTTATTCCCACTTGCTAAAATCTCTTACAGTACTATTGATTCAAATCTTTCTAAATTGTTTTCGGCTTCCGATATTTTATGCAACCATGTTTTTTTTCTAAAGAAAAAAGAAAGGAATAAAAAAAGGCAAAAAATTGAATTATTATTCAATTACTTATCAAATATCGAAAAAAGCTCGAAGTAAACCGAAATACGTTTGGCGTTATGTGCAATTTATTTCTTACATCATATTGCACACATCTCCATTACGACTTTTTAAGCTTGTAAATTTTGAAAATCAATATTATATCCACCAACAACAGTATCAACAACAAAAGCTATAGATCGTTTGCAACTAACACAAGAAAGTAGATTTCCACCCTAACGCCGTCATTTAACTTATGTACAAGCTTCTAAAAACGGAGCACGTATGAATTCTTCATAACGACCTGCCTGTCGGTCGTCTTTCGTTTCGAGCACATGCGTGGAATCTTGAAGCATGGAAGCGCCACTTATGTCCCGTTGAATGATGCATCGGTCAATCAATCGGCCGCGACGCTTATGTGCATCGCCCGTGTGCAATTGGCACGAATTGCATGCAAGCGAAAAATTCCTATATTCCGATAAAGCCGTCACGCAGCATGCGGTAACGGGGTTATCGATTTCGAGGTATAGCGATGACACGTATGCGCAACCCTTATTTTAATAAGAGATATCTGAGACCGACTGAGGAGCGACTAATCGCAAGATTCAATAATTAAACCATGGAACTTGCAATAAAATTACTGCCGTACATCAGGTGCGCATCGATCTATCATAAAATGCATTCAATTATTGAATTTTCCCGTTGCACCATGGCAACTCGCATTTTGCTCGCGTATCTGCACCGCCCGCCATCAGTTTCGTGTTAATTAAATCAACCATGATTAATTAATTCATTACGTAAAGACCGACGTAACTAACAACGGACGGCGATAACAAGTATTATTATCTATCGAATGAGTTGGGGATGGCATCCATGTTAAAACTTTAATAGATTTAATCCTTATTTAATACGCTTAAGGATAAAATGAAACAAAAAACTTGAAAAATTTAAGGATTAAATGACCTAAGCGTTTAAAGAAAAAACAAAGAAATTATAAGTTTTTAAAACCTCATAAATCCAAAAATCAGGGAATTCAAGGATGCAATAGTCAAGTAACCAAAAATCTAAAGATAAAAATTAATGCATTTTTTAAGAAAAAAAAATTGAGAAAAATTGAAGAATACTGTCTTTGTAATTTTTAAATATCAGATTTTCTCCCCATTCTCCTACAAAAAGTGTAGATTAATATACCTACAGGTCAACAAGAGTGGAACAAGATTTTATTTGGACAAATTTTTATTACATGTACATATGTTGTACAACACACCTAACGCCATACGTATTTTTGCGCTGAGGTATTATCTCGTAAATCAACACCTGTGTTTAAAACAAAAACATTAAAAGCGTCTTCGTCCAAAACTGATCAAATTGCATCGAATTAAATTGTATAGAAATAGTATTAAATTAAAAAAAAATAATACTTTGAATTTAATACTCTGAATTTAATAATGAAAATTTAATACTTTTAATGAATTTTATTAAAAGTTTTATTTGCGTATCAATTTGAGTCCAGATACGGACTCTCACATCTATACAAGCATCCTGTCAGGTGCACTTTCAAAACCGTCGAAACGCGTGTACAACGCGAAATAATAAAAAAAATAGTAGGATTTACTCATCAAAATAATAAGTTTGCACCAATTGCAGGCATTTGTCGCGACAAAGAGTTAGCCGACCTAAGTCCACAGCTTACAGCTGTAGAGTCAGCCTAGCTTTTGCTTAAACTTACGTCCGCTCGTGCTTGATTACGACACAATTTCATCGGACTATTCAAGGTACTCCAGGATCTCCGAGCTTTGGTTTGCTCTTGAATTCCTGGATACTCACGCTCTTAATCCTGCAAGTCTTACAGGGTATGACTTAACCAAGACTTGGCTTTTGATTTGGTAAAACAATACTCATACATAATGATTTCCGTCGACCAGGACTCGATTAAACCATCAGTCTTTGAGGTCTGTTAAATAAAAAATAATGCTTTACTAATAATCAAACATTATATGTCATAAAAATACAATAATATATGTCATTTATCAATTTTTGATATTTTTAAGAATTTCAGTATTTCAAATAAAAACTCGAAAGATATTGTTTTATTTTCAAAAGCTAATTTTCTACAAAGATCTTTTTAAACAGAACAAACAAGTGTTTAAGCTAAAATACCTCTACATCCTCTTTTTAATTTAAGAATTATGCGCCAAAAACTTTCTAAGCAGATATTCTGTAATTACATATAATTTATAAATAACCTCATGAAAGAGACTCGACATTAAACATGTTAATATTAATGTTTAGAATTTCCCTTTAAAAAGATACAATATGCACAACATTAAAAATTTGCTTTCTGAACAACAATGTATATTCGGATTCGTTTCAAGAATACTCGCTATTATATTTTTTTTGCTTATCTTACTCCATGTCTGGCTAATTCGGGTCATTGAATATTTTCCCTCTCACGCCGTTAACAAGCCAAACTGCAAAATTATTGGTTGTAGAACATTCTCGAAAACCGGCGGCGGCGACGCGACGCAGACGGTGAGAGCGAAGAGAAATGAGGATGCGGCGTAAGAGAGACGAGGTTTGCAGCGCCGCGCTGCTAAAGTTTGTTTTTCATCCCGCCTAACCAGGTGGGAGTTCTCTAATTAAAGCAGGAGCGTTTGGCATTCGGCAATTAAAAAGCGCGAACTTCAAAGGCCAATTGAAACGCAGCTCGATTTTACATCACCTGTCGTACGCAATCGTCGAGAGATGAAAGGCGGGCGCTACGCGAACGCGATGCGATTCTCGCGCTCGGATGCATTGAAATCTTTGAGTTTCTTTCTAAACTTCTATCTTTCCATCGTCCTTTTCATCTTTTATCTCTCTTCCATCAAAAGCCATCCACAACATATTTGAAAAATACATTTCGATATCGATAACCTTCTCACATATCTCGATCCAATAAAAAACGAATTAAAAGATTCGATCGAAAGATTCAGATCGAATTTAAAAAGATTCAACCTAAAACTGAGTTAAATAAAAGACAGTTAAAATCTAAATTGAGTTTTATACGCATGGATAATAATATTTTGCAACAGAACAATTCACAATGATGCCTGAATCATGCTTGTTCATGTATAAAAATCCTCACTTTTAAATGTACCTATACATACGAATATGTACATAAAATATGTTCAAAATTACAAACAGTTAGTACAGACAAAAAGAAATTCCTAGTTATATATTAAGGTATTAAGAAGAGAAGAAATTGGCTATACACATAAAAACTTAAATGCGAATTTGAAGGATTAAAAAGTGACTGCGTGTCAATCAAGAAAATTAAAAAATAAGAATTAATCCTATACAAGGTGTTCCATTTTAAATGCCCTACTTTAAATAGTGTAAAGAAAATACATTGTTCCTTTGCAAAAGTGACATGAAGTTGCATATTAGAAATTACACAATTTTTTTGCAAAGCACAACAATGTGTTTTTTTTTACACCAATTGATTCAAATAATAAAATTTTTCGTAAATTTTACGTGCATTCATCATTTATGATATACGATTTAAGATAAATTTTGACTCAAGGAAATAATATAATTTCTTTATTTCCTTCTTGATCATAGATAAAGTATAAATGTAATTAAAATATACTTAAAATATCAAAGCAAACAAATTGGCAAGAAAAAATTAAAACCTATAAAAAAACTATTGCTTTTCGACCTTTTTGATTTCCCTTTCAGTTTTATACACGACGCCGTGACTAAAAAAAGTTTGCCTCTATCTTCCGATAATCCCTGTTCCTTTGAATAACCGCAAACGTCCATCTAATCGTTTTACCGACCGCGATCACTTTACTTTTGGTTGAGACGCGATCAGAGGATATATGAATATTAAAAGCGGCTTTTCACTGTGATGAATATTGATAACGAAGCGCACAGTGCGCAACATACAACAAGTGAAATGATCGTTTGACGGATTACCGGGATGGAGCCCCCTTTAGAGGATCACCCCTTGTACGTATTAATCTATGCAACTAACTATTCTCGATATCGATAATTCTACCATTACCCACTCTCTTGTGTCTCTCTTGTGTGTCTTAAGATTAAAACCGCTTCAGTATTGTTGCCGCACCAACATTGTAATGCATTTAAAAAAAAATCCCGCTCAGAACACTGAAGTTAAACTTGCATAATTATCCCAGGATATCCGGATTATCCGGGATAATTATAGTATGTGCTTAACAAATATTTTCTACACACGCAGACACGCAAGCAGACACGCAAGGTTCATAATACATAAAGTAAAACATTTAAGTAATGAATAGGGCAGCTCATTACGGCGAGAACCGTTTTCTTTCGGATGTCGGCGTCGCTTAGTTGGTCGATCGCGCTGCAGCCAAACGCTCTTTGTTCCATCCGCCATTGTGTGTCGTGCGGTTATCAGGCGCACAGGGATAATTCGATGCCCAGACACAATGGAATCGCGGATCGCTGTTGGAAAATCGTCTGCGATTCTGCACCGCGTTTCATGCTTTTGAGACGCCGGATTGCTGATGCTGATTAATTAGGTGTCCCCGCTATACCTGTAGTCCGCATTAATCACATGACCATTAAACCCGAAATATCGACGGTAGCTGTTCTAGCTATTTTTATACATAACTGTATCTCTCTTTATGGTAGCGCGTTTTATTCGTTTAATCCTTCGAACCCAATCATAACGATTGTGCGCTTCCTGCAGGCAGGAAAGATGACGATGATAACGTGTTTAAACTTTAGATTTGTACAAATTACTTTTTGGTACAAATTACTTTAACGATATTCGTATTAAAACTTACAAGTCGAAAATAGCCAATTCAAATTCCTTATACTTATAGGATTGATAACATTTTTATTTATAAAAACAAAATATATGTCAGAGCAGTTTCCTCGATATATCAATATAAAAATATAATTCATCAAATTCTTAAATATCAACATATACGCGTAACATTAACCCTAGAGAGGTAATATGAATTTTCTCATACGTGAAAGGCCAAGCGGGGTATTAAATTACCCCAAACTTGTACCGCGTGTATAATGTTTCTATTTGTTGTTAGACAACTTTTTAATAGATAATTTTGTTTGTTCTTTAATAGGGAAGACGATAGTAGTCATCAATTTGCGGTAGTAAAAAAAAAACAGTAAAAAAATCTCGAAAAACAAAACAAAGAACCAAAAATTGGGTTGAAATGACTTTTTAATAAAAAATGTTGTAGTTTTTCATAAAATTCACCGATTTTAAAAAATCCAACGGAGCTCGCGGAAAGCTGCGCGAGCGGCGGCTGCTCCGCCTTCTTGAAGCCGAAGGCGAACACGAGAATGGCGCATACCAGCACGATACCCACGGGGATCGCGTATACGTATTGCGAGTGCTGCAGCAGCAGGCCGATGTGATCCATGGCGGCGCGCGACGTTGCTCGCGGGGCGATGAGCGTGTCGACCGGGGCACCCTGTGCGCGTACCCGCGGAAACGATACACGGACGATGACGGTGCAACGACGACGACGACGATGACGATGACGACAACACGTAGCGGTGAACCACAGACGGATTTTGAAAGACGAATAGACAACCTTCAAGGGCATGTAAGCGACTTTTTCGTTTCTTAAAAAAAACATATTTCTTTGAACGTCTAAAGCAGAGGAAATGACGAAAAACTGTCGGATGGAAAAAATCGCAAAAAATGGAAAGTAAAACAGATTCTGCCGATTATTATTTATTTGAAAGGTAGTCAAAAGTTATAAAAGTATATGGAAACAGTAAAATTAACTCCACAAAAACTTTACAAAGTTTTAATCAGTTGCTGTGCAAGAACAGCAAAAATGAAATAATTGACGGAATCTTAAAGAATTATATATGAAACAGGGATAGAATTTTCCGGGGAGTGCTATAAATTGTATAATTTTTTGTTACCAATTTTCACAAAAAATCTGAAATATATTTTACTGTGATAAAAGTCGAACGTAAATAACGGTTAAGTAGGGGTACTACGTTACCCCAAACGATTTTCTTTTTCGGTCACAGCTGCTGCACGGATCTAACGCACTCGCTTAATGACGGAGGTCAACTGCCGGATGACTAAACTAAATTATGGTTAGGGTCTCAGTATGAAAACTAACCTTCCTAAGTCAGGGGCGTAATTTGAATTTCGCGTGGGGCAACGTATTATCCCACATTACCTTTCTAGGGTTAATTTGCGTATACAATTAAAATAAAATAAAAATAATTTTTAATTTAGATTTTTGAAAATGACGTGCAATAAAACTTCCATTGAATCCAGATTAATTTTTTTGCATTTTATATTCTATCCTTTTCTAATATAAATTACGGAGAAATGTAATCAAAGTTCTTTATAACTCTATATACTATAATTACACAACTATATACTATAATATACTATACCTAATACTATTACTCTATAACTCTATATATATCAAGTCAGTGGCAAAACAGTCGTCGCGTAGGTATGTTAAGTGTTGACGCGATTACAGTCGTGGTGTTATTTTACGTGACGAATTCGGAAATACGATAATCCCACTCGCGGAAGAGCGTGATGGCCGATAGTGGACTGCAACGGGCTGCAAGGGGCTGTAAGGGGCTGCAAGTGACGCAGTCCACTGCATTATATTGCGGAGATAGAGGATCTCCGATGATATATCATGTATCGTGACGCGAGCTCGTGCTCTGACTCGCGCTGCGACAGTGATGGCCTTCGAGTCAATAGCCGCCGCACGAAATGAAAGGATTATATATTATGTATATATGTATAATTCAAAATTATCGCAATTTTTCGTATCCAAGATGATTAAAAACACCATGAAATTTAACACGCTGACAAAACAACTATAAGTTCGTAATCAATGTCGCGGTAGAAATATTTTTTGTGACAATAATGACTTTAATTGGATCAAACTGGCTACTTTTATTCAATATGATGAAAATCAATGGTCGAAACGTCGTCGTGACGATTATATAAATTATAATTATTTGGCCAGTTAGGTCGAACAAAAACGACTTTTGTTATATAAATTATATTGGATAAAGATAGCCAGTTAAGTCAAATTAGAAAGTCATTATTGTTAGTTATTTACTGACGAAGCAAAGTCTTATGTTTGGTGCCGATATACTTTTATTATTATTTTAAATCATACATATATTAATATATTAATATTCTAAATACTTTTATCATTATTCATATAATCATAACACTTTTACATTAATTTATTGATAGTATGTGCGAATAGAGTACAAACACAATTTTTTACACACAACTCGTGAACGAATGACTAACTATATAGGGTGTTTAACTATAAGTTATTGTGGCCAAACTTTAAACCCTCTATTTTAAAATATTATAGTCTTAAAATAATCTTCTTCTGAATCTCAACGTTGAATTAAAATATTTTCTATTTCTATACAGATCCTTATTTATAGATTAAACAAAACGTATTGGTTTAAGTTCTTAAACTGCACGATAATAAAGTAAAACAAACGTTCCACGGAAGATTATAAGCTTGCAGGAACTTTCGAATTTACAAGGAGAAATCTTTAATCGGTTAATAAAATTTTAATTTTCCATCAGGAAACGCATGTGTGCCCCCCGCATTACTTATTCACCGATCCAATCCAATATTTTACGCAAAGCTGCTAACTCATAAACCGGCAGTATCTAAAAAATTTACATCGTTAAAGTGTTTCAAAAAAAAATTATTACTTGTTCACGTTACTAATTATTGCGGGCCAATTTATTGCGGAAGCATTTCAAGTCGCTTCCATATTCCGTTATATATAAATTAATTCTCAACAATTATCGTACGCGAGGTTCACCGCCATCGCTAGCTAAGTTACTTTGCATTTAATAATAGCGAACGTGCGATTCCGCGGTGGTAATTACAAAAACGCGATATCTTCCGGTTGGCCGTTATGTATTACAATTGCAGCTGTCTAACAGTAATTACGCACGATAGGAACGATTCATGCTTCGCCTGATCACTGTTGTCACGTTCGCTTGACTGTAAAACGTTCAACTTTTATATTTACTTTTTTTGTCTGCCTATAATATATATTATCTAATTTCCACAAGTTAATAACTGTCTTTCCATCATTCTGCAATTAAAAAAATAGTTTGTATTGCATTCTGTCATTCTTTACATAAATATTTTTAATCCATGTACAAATAACACTTTATTGCACATAAAGTTAAATAGAGATTTCATAAATTGAACACGCAATGGCGCGAAAAATTAAATTAAAATAACAAAGCGCAGGTCATAAAAATCACAAGTGCGAAAACATCTGCCGAAAGGCAGATCTTCTCGGACCCCGGGCTTTGCACTTATCTCAGCCGACGCGACGAGAGCGGCTCGAGTACAGCACTCACTATATACTGACACGCTATACTGACTCGGATATAAGGCACGAGCTGCGCGCTCCTCGTCCTCACGAGTCTTATATATCGCTCCACAGTGTCTCGCATGCCTTTCATTTCGTCCTTTACGGTACTTCCGTCATGATTTACGGCGTATCCGCATGAGGAACGACGGCATCGCCGCGCGCACCTCGCTCGCTCGCTCGTCCGCTTTCGCGTCTCTTCCTTCCTTTCTTCCTTCCTCCCGCTACGGTTTCCCGTCGCGTGAGTGTATCTCGCCTGTAATTTTCTCGTCGACAGTCGCGAGATGCCGGGGGGAAAGGATGCTCCAAAGGGCGCCTTTGACCCGACTTCGACGGAAGTCGTGTAACGTCGCGTCGCGGCTGCCTTCGAGTTCTCCTTCAATGCGGTGGATCGGTAGCGATAAGGGATACGGCGGATCACTGGCAGATAAATGCGACAGACATCCTCGGAATCCCTGATTCCGGCACGTTAAGTATCAAGTTCAAAATATCTGCAGGATGCTCGAAAACTATATGCAATATAATCTTCATCTTTCTTTCATTCATTTAAAGTGGATCTCTTCTTAACGCAATTTCACTGATCCCTGTACGCCAAATGACTCAGCTAGTATATAACTTATTCTTTATTTAATTTAAGTTAGTCTTTAAATCCTCAGCTAAGACACGAGAGCATACACAGATGTTTCTGCCTTTGGTCTCAGAGTTTGTTGCCAATTTATTTTTGTAAAATTATTGTATTATAGATTTTGATAAAATAATCCAAATGCAAATACAACCATTTTTTTGTATTAATACAAAAAGGCTAATTAAAGGCGGTTGAAAATGACTAAAGTAAATGAGGAAAACGTTCCATTTAATTGTGTAAAATCAAACAAAAGAATTATTTACCTAGCATTGACGTTTGCAGTCAAATTAACCTTGTAAATTTCTACATTAATGTAAACTGTAAATTCTATTATACGCGCGATTATTGGTTTTTTATAAAAATTATATATAAACTGAAATCCTACAAATTCTCTCTATTCTACATATAAATCATGTAGAAATTGATTTGATACATTGACCTTTGATATGCCGCTATGATATGTAATTCACACTCATACACACACACACACACACACACACACACACACACACACACCACACACACACACACACACACACACAGAAACTTTCTATAAGCGCTTTATCAAAGTTTTAAACAATTGGGAATATACTGTCATTATGCATTACATAATAACTCCATAATCACTTTTTCGACAACTACCCATCGACTACCCATTGTTGCGTGAGATTGCCGTTTGTTTGCCATGTAATTAGTGTCGAGGAGGTATGAACTAATTATTAGCGCAGGTTGTAAAACAAGCGTTCTCTAATATACATCCATTGCTAATTAATTGCTAGCAACAATTAGTAATTAGATAACTTGTGTTAATCAACATCACGTTGCTATTAGAATATCTTTGAGCAGTTTTTATCAATTACTGTCACAAATTTTTATACTATGCCTAGAGGTGTAAATTATTATATAGGAAACAGGGTGTTTCCTAAATAAGTACAAAAAATTGAAAGGGATATTCCGTGGTTTACTTTAGGAAGAAAAGATTCTATAAACATATGCTCTAAACTGTTCTTCGTTTTCAAAATATAGGTGTCAAAGACGCACGCCGGGGTGGATCTAAAAATGTTTTATCGATACTGAAAAATGGTTCTTAATACCACATGTACGCATACCAAATTTGAATAAAATATCTTCAAACGTTTTCCAGATTTTCGAAATTTTCATATTTTTTTCACAATTTTGACACCTTATATTTTGAAAACGAAGCAGTTTAGAACATGTTTATAGGACCTTTTCTTGCTAAAATAAGCCACGGAATATTCCCTTCAATTTTTTGTGTTTACTTAGGAAATATTACTAAAATACCGATATCTATATATAGGTACTTCTCCAATATTAATCGGGAGTCTCGCACATATATATAGCCCGCGTACATCCTCTCTTCACTGACTCGCCTATGAATCGTTATGCGATCTTATGACGAGAACAGCTAAAGAAGATAAATCTATAGTTTCAGTGAACTTCGAAACTTCATCGTTTAAAATAAAAGAGTGATAGTCATACGGAGATAGAAACCTACTAACATCAGAAATTTTTGTTATACTCGGTAACTCCTTTAAAAATCAATATTTTACAATATAGATACATCAATTATGAAAATTATAAAATTATACCAATTATAAGGAAGAAGTTTTTCCAACAACAAATTAATAAGAAATGCAAAGCACTAATATATCCGTTATAAAACGTCGATGAGCAAATCCATCACTTCGTTTTTATACACACACCCACATCTTATGTTAAAGAGTTTATGCTAAATAAAAGGATGCAATTCTGGAATATTATACACTTTATACAGTGCAACGAAAGATATAGGACGTCTTATTTCAGTGGCTGATATGTCTTACCTCCGTGCGCCATAACATGAAATGTCATATGCATAGTTTATAGAAGAAAGTCGTAACGTGAATATAGGTTCCGAGGGAATCATAAAACAAATAGAATAAATACCTGCTGGCACTTTTATATTAGAAAATATCGCCTTCAATAGCTTGTAAAATATTCCCTACAATATATCAATAATTTTTATATTCTTACTTTCATTAAGCGTTACAGGTCTACCTCTTGACAGTCTTTTATTATATATTTTATTTAACAAGTTGCCTGTAACATTTTAGTGGTGATTTAAATTCGGTTATATTAGAATTAATTTCAATTGTTCCGAGAATTTTAGTCGAAAATTGTATTGAATTTTCCACGTCGGGACTTTTATAGTGAACATTTTTCCGGATTTTATAAAAATCGTAAATACAAAAACGTTACCGCGCCAACGACAGATTCTCGCGCGTCACTTCCGGTCGTGACACGTTACGCACGTTATTTGTCGCATTAAAATGTGCGTTAGAGAAAAAAAGTGGTTTATTACAGTAATTCATACATAAAAGACACGTTATTTTATCTCGTGTAACGCGCGTGCCAAGAGCGATAATTCCCTCATACGTGGGCGACTATTACGCAAACATAACGTACACGCGCGCGTGTAGTTATACATGGTTGCGCGTATAGTTGAGCGATTCACGATGAGACCTAATCAAGGACATGCGATATTTCACAGACATAATTTCCTAGATATCCAGCGCGGAAATTATTGAGCAGCGAACAGATAACCATTGCTGAAAAGTCACGCGAACTTGGGCATTGTGCCTTGCGAAAGATCGTATCGTAAGAGCGTCATCATGACTTTCGCACCTAATTGCGAATTTCGCGTGAACACACGATCCGACTTCCCATTTAGTCGTCGTAACTCCGTATATGAACACGTATTCCGCCAAATAAAATTATATATCCATTACATTCGTTGTTTTATATAATATTGTCGGCTTATTATATTCGCTTTTATTGTTATATTACATATAAATATTATTTATGCGGATTTTTTTATTTGTTGCTCAAGTTTGTTTTAATAGGGTTTTAATAAGAATTTGACTAGAGGACCAAACTTCTTCTCTCTCATTTCCAACACCATTCCAAAGTTTGTACATGTAATTTTTCAATAATTCGTACAGATTAAAAAAAAAATATTTTCCAATATATACCATTAATTTTGTATATAAGTTTCCTTTGTCGAAATTTTCCAGAATCGCTGGGATCGCCAAAAAGGTTCTTGTGCATTCGTATAAGAATTTACATTTTTCTTCGGTAATTAATTCATATAATATTGAGTTTTACAGCACACGAAATTTTTAATGAGCTTTACCAACACAAAAGTAGTTCCGTGAAATAACTCAAGTATTTCTCATTAAACATTCCGCATAAAATTGGAGCGAAAAGTGCCTCTTCATAGAAGAAACTCAAGACTCAGCGCCGGATTGAAAGCGCTTCATTATTTGTTGCATCCTGTAAGTGGTTCTTTCGATCGGGAGACGTATAAGTACGCGCCACCAGCAATCCCTCCCATTCGTCAAGGCGGAATTTCTTTTGTCGCGCCCTTCTGATGTAGGTCGAAACGCGCGGGAGCGTGCGGATGAAAAGGGAGTTTCGGATTGGAAATAGCCCAGTAACGACCGTCGCGGCATTTTCTAGCTTTCGAGACGCAAGAAAATAACGATATACGCAATCACACGGCAAAATATGATAGCCTTTGACGTTGAAGGACTCGAGGCGTGTCGTATCGGGAAAGGAATGTTAAATGTGAAGTACGGAAAAATGTGCATATTCCTATCTCAGATCCGCGGAGAGTCGGAAACAAATGACAGTCGCAGACGAGGACGTTAAAGTAATGACGTGTGCGATGAAAGGTCGGAGAGAAAGCGCGCGCGAGATGCCAAATAATGCGCATTATCTCCGCAGTGTTGCATATTCAAATCTTATTTGTTTTTCAATTTGTGATCGATGCGGAACGCGAGATAGAAGGAATCATGGATTGGTGAGAACGATTGTTCGATTTCTCAATGACACAAAAATAAGGGGAAAAAAATTAAGGATCAAAATTTCTCCAAAATTATACATTTTACTCCAAGAATCTACGAACAAATAAAAAAGAAACCGATTACAGATCCGTTTCGCGAATTTTTTCGATGACTAAATTTTATTTTGATGTAATGAGCCTATTAAAATCGAGGGCGTTTTTTTAATCAAAGAACTTTGAAAAAATATATAGTGTTTCCTAAGTCCTAAGTTAGTAGGTACAAAAAAATTAAAGGGGATATTCCGTCCCAATCTCACACACATCCGTAACATATTAGACTTTCAAAATATATATTTTTGAAACGGCATGCAGTTCCGTTGATCTTCAGACTTCTTTATTTCTAAAGGTGCAAAGAACGCAGGGGCAGTGATCTACCATATGTAAGAAAAAAAAGTAGTCGACCTTCTTCTTCGAGCCGACTGCATACGACATACCAATCCGACTAAAAGCCCTAGGTACCGCTTACAAATGCATTCTTTCTTCAGTTGTTTTCCTCTAACCCTCTCCTAAGTACTCGAGAGATGACAAACGGCACAAATAGAGTGCGAATAAAGACGCGGAATTTAATGCTGCATATGTCAAGAATGTTTTGTGTGTCGCTCTCAGTACATCTATCTTCTCGAGGTACGGATCCATGAAACTTGTGCGCAAAGTTACCGAGGAACAATGCGTCACGACTGAAATTGGTATATCGCATGTTTCCCGTGTAATATAGTTGCCTGTGTAATGCAAACTGCACACGTTGCCCGCGTGTAATATAGACGACGATGCCATATACCGAAGTAATATCGCGACGCTTTTCGACAATTTCAACGGCAATTACGTTCTCTTATACTTATATTAAGAGACATTAAGAGCAAGTTAAGCAGCCTACCTTCTAGCTCGACGATCTTGCCGGCTCTCTTCAGCGCCTTCACCGCCTCGTCGTGCGTGGCCTCGCGCAGATCCTCGCCGTTCACCGCCAGAATGGCGTCGCCGACGTAAAGCTGCTCGGTAGCGTCCGCCGCCATGCCCTTGAAAATCTTCGAGATGAGAATCGGCATTTTGTTCTCCTTGCCGCCCTTGATCGAAATTCCCAGACCGTTGTTGTCACTTTTGACGACGCGAACAATGCGCTTCTGATTGGCCACCGAATCGGGCACATCCGGATCGTTCAGACTGTCCACATTGTTGTTGTTGATGTTGCCGTTGTTCAGGGTCGCGTTGTTACCGGTCTCGCAGCTCTCGTCGAGCGAAATGCTGAGATAATCGTCCTCCAACGAGACGAACACGCGATACCACTGGCCGCGCACTTGGGTCTCGAGTATACCGGCGCGTCCCGATGCCGAGGACGAGGCGCCCGTGGTCGTGGTGGTCGACGAGGAGGACGACGACGTCGCCGCGGTCACCATCGCGCCAATCCCCATTACTCCCATGGCCGAAGATGTTTGGCCGCTACCACACAGCTCTACCATTTCGATTTCTTCGCAGGCTGTACGCTGCAACATGCAACAATAATCGCACATATACATTTTTTGCCTTTTTATACCTATATACCCATTTTTTATATTTTTATAGCTATATACCTACGGACAAAACTTTATGGCTGCGTATTACCTAAGTGAGAGAGATAGAAAGAGCAAATTAAAAAATAAGAAAAAGAATGTCCTTATGAATAAACATCCGGGAAAGCTTTCTATCGTGAGTTATATAAGCGATGAAAATAAAAATGGAATTGGAAATGAATAGCTTTGTGCGAATATATACGGTTTGTCGCACTAGAGACACATTTTCATGGAAAAACAAGAGATTTGGTAAATCTTCATTTATTTATCTTATGCCTCGTTCGATTTTCAATGAAAGGGCTCGAGAAAAATGGCAACATATAAAATGGATGCTATAGTGCATCGGCGAATAAATGGCGCCGGTACTCGACGACGTGAATAAATCAATTGTACTATATGCCGGCGAAATTCGTAATTTGAAAATAATTGATAGCGGTCGACAGTGACGTGGCAGTGCTCTCTTTGTTTTCCTCCTACACCATTATTTCCATCAATCCAGTATCGCGCCGCAACAATAGCGTTACCACTGTCCGCGTAAAATGGCGTAGGGGAGCAACGGAAAGCAAATAATTAGAAGAAAATTGCATGCGCTTAAAGTACATATATATATACACATATATGTACATGTATATGTATATAAAAATATAAATATATACGTATGTGGATGTGTGTGATGTGTGTATGTGTTTGTGTACGCGCGCGTGCATGTGTGCACGCGTGAATGTAATAGTTTTTAACTAATTCGCATACACTTTGTTTTTAATTAATTCTGAAAGTTTTAATGAATCCGGGAGAATGATTCGAGGAGAATGTTTGGTTAGAGATCATTAGTTCGTAAAACAAGGAAACTCCAAAATCTGCAAAACAAATGAAATCAAAAATTCATGATTACAAAAAGTTCGGAGTCTCGTACGAATTTTAAGGACTAAACCATATGTTTAATGTTTAACCGAGAAAAAATACAATCTTTTTTCTAATGCAAGAAAAATTAGTCAATATTACTATAGCTCTTTTAAATGAGTTTTAAAATCTGGTAAGAGATGAATTTACCATTTATTATCGGGCATTCCGTGTAGAGAGCGATATTTTTGGCAAATGAGTTTTCTCACAAAGTCTCTACAGCTTCCTGAATATAGTACCATGCAAAAGTAATGGAATATAGCAGGGTGCGGTAAACGGCAACGACCGCATTTAATACGATAATATGACGACACGTAGATACGTGGCAAGGTTATAATTAAAGTGTTTGTCTCTGGGAATTAGTCCCGCGCTAGTTCTGCCTTCGTGTGTCGCTTACGTGAAAATGCACGAGATGTCTTTATATCATACACCTAGTATAGACGTGTAGCACGCTTCTATATACGATGTTCCAATTAACATCTGGCGCTTTTTGAGGTCATAAATTTGTAATGCAAGTTGAAACAATTTATCAATTATAAATTCTATGAAGCGAAGATTATGTCCAAACATTTTTATCTATCGTAAATAAAAATCTATAACTTTAACTGCAAAGCAAAATTTAGGTGTCTTAATAATATCCTAGAATATTCAGTTTCGTAATCGTTTTGTCCTCGGTTTTGTCCTTAAATCTTTAAGGCTCAATTTTTTCTTAGGATCTTTTTATTCCCCAAGCCTTTGCTATTTTTTTACTCACTTACCAAGAAAAAATACAGAAACATCAACAATATAGGAATTTTCTTCCTATTGGAGCCTTCCTTGAAGCCTCGAATTCTCCTTATATTTCCGATAACAATATTGAATTACAGCCTCTCTTGTTGCCATTGACCCAAACTTTGAGAGGCATCGCGTATCACTACACGGCTTCAGTATTATGAAAATAAGGATATTTTATAAACTACTACAAGAGAAAGACTTAATACTCCCGTATATTTTAAAGCTAAATTGAAATAACGTAATATGATTATAATATGTAAATGAATTTATAACATGTAAACAAGCAATGATATTTCATAATTTCAATATCTAAATACGGATGTGTGTTATATAAATTACCTAAGATCGAATATTAATATCGGCATATTAAATATTAAAAATAATTATGAATAATATGGATACGTCGATACCAATTATTATAATCGTATAAAAGTGACCAAAAATAAGAAATTAACGATATTGATATCAAACTGTCCCTTGCATTAAATATTTCCGAAATATCGTAATTCCAAGTTGAATTTACTCTCGGAAAATAAATTTAAAAAACAGTCAAACAACTTCCTATACACACACAGCTATTACAAGAGCAAATTATAATATTAAACAAATTAGTTACTCCATCGACTTCGGTATTAAAATATTTCTTCAATTTATTGCTTTCAAAATGTATTACTCTCGAATTTATTACTTACAATTAGTGTTATTTAAAATAATAATGGTAAAAAATAGTGTGTACCATGAACATAAAATGCCAACACTTACTAATTACTAAGAATTTTAGCTACTCTTTCAAATTTTTTGAGGTAGTAAATATAATAATAATTAGCAAAATTGAAATATCTTATATTCTTTTGAAAAACAACATAAATAACAATGTAAACAAATATAAACAAGCTCTATTATAAATTTCTCTTTTTTATATAAAGTATGCTATTCATATTGGTTTGATATAATAAAATCAACAATCACAATTATTTTTTATTAATAGTACATAAATATACATACCTTTTAAGATATTTAATTATATTTATATATATTGACAGATAGACTGTCTTGAGTTATAATTTAAATCATTTAATAGCAATTATGTTTTTAAGTGTCAAGTACAAATCTGTGTGTAAACATGAGTTTTAAAAATCAATGTAAAGGCCTTCAAGCCTAACACTTTCACTTTACGATCTTAAATATCCAAGGATTTTAATTTTATTTTGAAAAAATCTAAAAATTTTAAAATTTGATCATGTAGAATTATGAACGTCCAATAAATTCTCGACATATTTTACAAAATAATTAGGTTGCACTAACGTGATCTATCCTAAAAGCCGTTGACAAAATATTTGGCAATATAACATGTAAATAGGCTTTTAACAGTACGAATAAAAATGTAAAAAGCGTTGCACAGCGAGCAGACGAGCGACGGGCACCATTTTAACCAAATTGATCCGCGCGAAGTATTAAAATGCGGAAACAGACGTCGCACGGTCGTTTCAGTCGATATATGTGCACGTACGAATGCGGCCAACTGCATCCCCATGCGCGTGTGGAAAGAGCGTGACGGTCGAGAGAAAAGGGAGTAGGATAGAAGATTCGGAAAATTTCAATTCGATACTGAATAATCGGGAAATGCATTACGCGCTTGTATTATACCGTGAAAATAAACAACAACGCGGAAATGAGGTGTCGAAATGTAGGTCTTTCAGCTCTTCTCAAATTACTCGATTCTCAAATTAAACCAGAAAACTCTCGAGATCATGTTAAAAAAGAAGATTTCATTATTCATTTATTTATTCACTCTTTAATCCTTTCTCGTATAAAAACTTCCATTTTTCAATATTGAGTAACAATCTAGTTCAATTGGATGTTTAATAAAACTCTGAAATTGGTTTAATTTTTATATTGCAAATTAAATTGTCTGGCAAAGTCTGTTTGGATAAGAAAATTCTAGTAATTTTTTAATTTATAAAAATGACTATTAACTAAATATTTAAAACACGTGCAATATTAATTTCTTTTACACGTGCAGAATTAATTTGTGAAAATTGTTTATAAATCTTACAAATTATTTTTACAATTATTATTGTGTAATTAAATAAGAGATGCTAAGCTTATTCAATTTTTTAAAATTTTTATATTGCAAATTAATCTGCCCTAAGTCTATTTGCATAAGAGAATTTTAATGATTTTTTAATTTGAAACTGGCTATTAGCTTAATACTTAAAACACGTGCAACGTAATTTTTTCTTGCGTGCAGAATTAATTTGTGAAAGTTGTTTGTAATATTACAAATTATTATTAAAATTATTATTGTGTAATTAAATAAAATGTACACTAAGCTTATTATATAACAAAAATATTTCCGGGTTTCCCATTGTTCTCTTTCTCTTCAAAAATAATTTATATAATAAAATAATAAAATCTATATCCTCCACAGACAATAAATAAAATCGTCGAAACGTTAATTTTTGCCAATGAAATAATCCTATACATTCAACAAAATTAAAGCAAAGCTCATTTTATTTATCTAAAGTTGTCAATTTCTATTCTACATAACATGATTTCGATCGTCTGGTAGTCGTTGCAATAGGTACATACACAAAAGTAAACACGAATGTTAAGCAATATTTCCATTCAAAACGGTGGCACATCTCTCTTTTTTCTTCCATCTCTTTCATTCGCATTTTCAGTTACATCCCCAATCCATCCCTGCTCCGTTCTTCTCTTTCTCTTGCACACGCGCACTCAGTGGCCATAAACTACTAGTATCCGACGCACGCTGAGGTTATTGGTTTTTCCAAAGGGCTTGACAGTGCCGTATACACGCTACTATACATATACGTGTACCTCTATCTTGCAAAGATAAATTTTATTCCTCAAAGAAAAATATATCTGATTTTTTCTTTTAATATTCGCGCAAATTTTCATTAACGGATCTTACATCACTAATATAATCAACGAAGCTTCAGGAAATAATGACAGAAAAAGAAGAAAAAAATCTCGAAGGAGG
Source organism: Temnothorax longispinosus (assembly GCF_030848805.1). Classification (NCBI taxonomy): domain Eukaryota; kingdom Metazoa; phylum Arthropoda; class Insecta; order Hymenoptera; family Formicidae; genus Temnothorax; species Temnothorax longispinosus. Next base: position 14,127,526 of record NC_092368.1, read on the forward strand.
TTGCCCTTTATTTATTCAAAACATGAAGATTTATTCCATAATATGAAGGTAACATCGACTGACACTCTCATCAGTGTCAATCCAATGTGAATCAACTTGAATAAGAATGTAAGAATTTCAAAATAGTCTGCTTGTATTTCATTCCATTCTATTCGTATATATCACTTTTTATTTCACTTGCTTTTGCTCTCAAAGAATAAAAAACGTAAAATAATTCAAAAAGATGTTCAGCGTGCCTACGAGTATGAAATACTTCAACTGGAAAAAAAACACATTTCCGAAATAAAATTTGCCTCTCCCTATAGGGTGGATGACCACATATCTACCTGAGCAACGTACATACAGAATAATACAGAGCACTTTAAACACAATTTAGGAATAGAAAACATTTAGAAATTCTACAGAAACATTTAAACAAGCATTTCTGTGTTATTAGTTATTATGCCATATTCGATTTTCATATGCAGTTAATGTAGTCTCAACAGTGTGCTACGACGCGGAAAGAAAGTATTTTCAAATTCCATGTTTATGTAAATTTCACTCTTTTATCATGTACCACTTTCAGCGCATATTTTAGCCACACAGGGTTCAAAAATAATAATTTTGAAAATAATAACGAAAATAACGAACGTTTAAACATTTAAACGTTGGATCACATTCTTTACATTTTCTATATATTTCTTTATATTTGAACTCCACAGGAATACAGTATAAATTTCAGATAAACAGATCAATGCTAAAAACTTTATGTACAAATTGAAAAACAAATTAAGTTTACCGCAAAATAATATTCTATACCGCAAAAATATTCATAGGAAACGTTCTAAGTTTTATTTTGTTATAAAATTGCAAATTATGTATATTTTTCGAAAGAATTAATATAATTTTCACGAAATTAAATGCTTTTCCGAAACTTGTGATTAAGTGATAAAACCGGATAAAACATATGACTTCGATAACGTAATTCATCCGTATTTTTTTGTGCGTGAATTCCTTCTGCAATTTTTGCAGCGTGTTTTTCACTGCACTCCGCGCATTGTTCCTCTTGGCGAGCGTTCGACATTGCCGTTGCTGCTATCAACAGTGAATGAAGAGCCGCGAATAGCGACTGGTTTTACGTGCTCGTCTCCGCTCTAATTCGATTACACCATCCGGTACAATCTCCGTCTACCCAATGGCGTATTTATAGCCACGCGGATAATCCCTATATACACTTTTCCGCCCTCGTGCGTGTCATTCGCACTCTTCGAAACCCCCTTATCTCGTCTTCGCGATACGTGTCACCCTATTACGCGTGACTCCGATCATCTTTCACGAATGATTCCGCCGAATCGATTCGTTTTTACTCAATTTCATGCATCACCAAATTTCACTAGAACTATCGCATGCCACTAAAGCTATACTCTTTCCTATCAGGCAAACTGTTAACTAGACATTGCCATGTTTTCCGGCGCATCAAAACTTTTATTTTGTACTTAATTTATTTTTCAATTGTTTGGACGATGTCAAACCGCACATAATAGATAATCGATATTGTATGCAAGATGTTTCATGTAAAGCGATACTTTTCAATGTTTATAAAGCTTATAAAACTATAAAAATGATATATAACTTATATATTTCTCAATATATTGAAAAATGTCTATTTATATATATATATTCTATTATTTCCTTCTGAAATTTACATGCGAACTTCGAATATCTCAACTTAAAAATATAGGGCGAATTTTTTAATTGACGTATTTAGATTTCGCGCTAAAATTATAGATTGAAAAAGTTTCAAACAAAAACTGTATAAATAATAATTCTTTCTTTTACATAAATTGATTTACACAGCCACAGAACAGGTAGATTGAGGTAGGGTCATCAAAAGATTAGTAATTTACAAGATATTTATATCTTATTTTGACATACTTATCGTGATTTTCAAATACTCACTTTTCCATTAAAATGTTTGGCAAAGTTTTCACAAAATAATGATTAGAATCGATTAACGACTCTATTTTCATATAGCACAGGTGTAAAAATGTACTTGCAATGTACAACTATACTTTCCCTTAATGCTTTATAATATATTTTCTTTACCTCGATAGATTCGTTTCATTATTTCGTGCGTGCAAAAGTCTCAAGGCAAACGAGAAAAACATTACTTCAAATTAAAAGACTCGTGTTTCAAAGTATTTATATTTAGAAACATTTAAAATCCATGCCACAGAGTTCTAGACGGTAGTGTGAGGCAAACAAGATACATATATGTCCACACTGCAGTGCATCTACAATTACTTACCGTTTTAAGCGCGTGTATAGGCATATGACTTCCGGTAGGCAATAAGAGGCTCGTCGCCTGGCCGTTTCTCTCTCTCTCTCTCTCTCTCTCTCCTCTCTCGGAACAGTTCTATCGCAGCTATCTCCACCTCTATCCCTTTTTCTCTCTTTTTCCCTCGCTCTCACTCTCGCTCTCTCTTCGTGAATCCCGATCCTGCGTGACGTCCAGCGTGTCGGTACCTCCGTCGATCTCTCACGTGGCTTACGACATGCGTCACTGCCAATTGGGCTAATACGATCCTCGATCTGCGCACGAACCAATCATACAACCGCCCGTCGGCTCTCCTTTCAGCAGCCTCGACATGTTTTATCGCTCCTTCTCAGCGATCAGTCCTATCCCGATCACCCTATCTGTCCTTCAGTGAGATCGACGTGTGATCCGCCCGATCTACGAACAGTTCGATCTACGCATCGGAGATTTAGATAACCGAGAGCCCGTCACCTGTCCGCCAATGTCAGCGGGCGGGGAAAAAGTAGCCGTTCTCGTATAGGATGCTGTATATGGATCAGTCGATTCGTTGTCTCGTCCACAAATGGACACCTATACTCCCGCAGAAACACGTTTCACTCTCGACCGCCCCGTAGTCTTCTCTCCATTCACTTTCGCTCGCGGGAGCGAACTCCTTCTACGAGAACATGTCGATGACGAATCATCAGAATGCTTGGTTTTTTGATTAAATGCTGCTCCGTACGAATAGATCTCTTTCGGCTCGCCGTAAACTCGAAGATGTTGCAACCTCGTTTTAATCCTTAAACGTTAAAACCTCCGTACATCGAATTTTTGATCCTTGATTTCTGGAACGGCTTGCTGATTATCATTTCCCAACCTTGGAAATGCTCCAGATTCCAGAGATTCGGGATAATCAGACGATTATGGTCGACTGTGATTGAGTTCTAAGGTAAGATAGCTATCACCTCGAAATTTTTAATGTCCAAGTTGTGCTGCATTCTGGAGCATCGTCGAGTTTTTGACTTCTCAAAATTGCAGCCCCCTCTCTTCTCTTTCCCTTTATCTCTCTTTATACAGTCAGCAACTGGAATATTACATTAAATTAGAACTTAAATCCTGATATTAAACATTTAGAGTCGCTCGCTTATAGACAACTAAAACTCAAATCCATTCGTTCCTCAAAACTCCCGGATTACCGAATTTTCAATTATTTCGATGTCCCAGTTTTCAAATCCGTCGAACCTTTAAATTTTTAACACTTTCGAAGTTCCGCGAAATCTTTAGATATTCAAATCTTCACGTTGACACGTCGACTTGCGGTGTATATACGCGCCCGAATTACACCTCACATGAATAACGTACAAATGAAACTTGGAATCTTCAATAAAAGACGCCGGGACGCGTCTTTTAAACTCTGATCGGTTCAAAAATATTTTCAAGTTTTGACAAACTCCACTTGTTTCTTACGATAACGTACTCCGACGCACACGATTGGCACAATCAATTTCCCAAAATGACAGCCAACTCCTCGAGAATTATCACCAATTTCTTTTTTTAGAAATCACGGGCAACTTTCTGAAAAACCGAGCGATCCTTCGAAAGCACGGGTCCTTCAAAAAGTGCGGATTGACTCGGACAAAGATGCACACATCGATCGTCGCGTACTTGAACGTCTCTCTCTCTCTCTCTCTCTCTCTCTCTCTAGTCTCTCTCTTTCTCTCTCTCTCGAGCCGGAGGAGCACGGCGAGCCGAATTTCAAAGAACCCACGCACCACGATGCACGATATATATGAAATTTCACGCCGTTCGATTTACGAAAATTCGCGTTTGAAATTCGAACGCCGTCCGAGATCCGTACAGTCGTTGCGATACGTGACGCGCAACGCTACGCGAGGAGCGACCATATCGGTAGCGCGAGTCGCACGGAGAATCGCGAATATCACCTAACCTCACTCCGCGAGAGCACCAAACCTACTGAAGGCTGAAGGGAGATACAACGCAGTTCGTTCGCCGCCGCGGCCAATGAGCCAACCTGCCCGCCGCGCCGTAGGTGGCGATGGGGAACGGTGGGGAGAAGCGCGCCATACGATGACGTCATGTGATCGCGAGAGTGGAATGGCGAGGGTGGCTCGATAGCGGCGCGCCACGCTGATGGCGCGCTCTACCTTGCCGACGCGCGCCGTTCGCGAAACCGAATCGCGACGATGTTCAATTGTATATCGGAAGAGCTCGAATCTTTGCAGCGAAATTTATTTTTCAGGCGCAAAGTAGAGCCCGCTTCAACCGGATGCGGATGACATCAGTTTCTTTTATATTTTTGTAATTGGTAATCAGGATTAGGCGTTTGCGCGTAAAATATATAGGCTGCGTTCCGATATTCACTGCCAGTACTGAAAATCTATAGTTTACGTCGCATACACTATATATTTTTAGTACTGGCAGTAAATATATCGGAACGCAGTTATAGTAATCTATACATTGCATTTACATGTATACAATATAAATTATGTTTAACGTACGTCATGTAAACAATGAGTAATTATAATGGATCATCGGGCATTCATATCAATTCATTTTGTCAGAAATGTCGCAATGTTATATTTTGTTTACAAATTGATTTTTAATTAGTATTATCCAGTTTGGGCACAATTTTTAGCATGTCACGAAAAATTAACAGATTAGCTCAGCGTAAATAATAATATTTTTATATGAATATCATATATCTTTTATATCACTGTACAGTTAATGAATAAATAAATTATTATTATCGAGATACATTTAATTGAACCCTAGTCTAAAGCTAATCTAATTTTTTATTTTCTTAGGATTGTTTGTGAAAGTAGTTTAAAAAATCAATTAATTAATCAGTCAGTTAATTTATAATAATTTACAGCTTATATTGTCTCGCGTAAACACAATGTAAACAATTCATGTAGATGTAATCTTGAAATTTACTCACAACTCTGAGTACGTACACAACTGCATACCGCATCATTGTCGATTATAAACCGGGATTATGCCGTAAATTTCAAGATTACATCTACATAGATTATTTACATATTATGCTTACACATATGAACCTTTTTCATGTATACAATGTAACCAATGTATAATTATTATAAATTAAATATATATTATATTTCAGCTGATTTATATATAAAAACCTTTCATAAACATCGCATAAACGTTTCTATGTTATATATTTTTTAGCTTACCAACATTTTAGTGTTATTTAGAAACTTTTTGGAAACTTTGAAACGTTTCTGAAACATTTCTATTGAGTTTTATGCTATGTGGGATATTATTTCAGCTGATTTATATGTAAACGTTTCAAATGTTACGTTTCTATGTTATGTTTTTTAGATATACCGACGTTTTAGGTTTTAGTGTTATTTAGAACTTTTTGGAAACTCTGAAATGTTTCTGAAACATTTCTATCGAGTTTTGTGCTATGTGAGAATGTAAACGTTATTATTTATATACTGACCCGTGAGTTTTTAAATGATAGAAAGCAATATTGCTTAGTATACAGTTGCAGTATATTTATTCTTTTTACAAATATAAAATCAAGATCTTTGAAATTATTGTTAATTTTTCGTAGCATCCTAAAAATTGTACCCAAACCAAATAGTAATTGAAAATAAAATTGCAAACAAAACTTCCACTATATTTCCGTTATTTCTGACGAAATATGAATGTTCCATGACAGATTAAGTACTCACTGTTTACCTGAGTTTAACGTGTCACATTGTATATGCCATATAGATTATTATGTTTTACGTCCAACCCTGAGTATTAAATTACACACACAATTCTCGCGTTATCAGCTTTAGTTGTTGTCTTGTTGTTGCATAAAATTTTTTTTAATTCTATCAAGTGATACATGATGTAACTATCTAATGTGGAACAGTAAAATATTGTAAAGAGATGAGTAATAATATATGTATATGTCATAATATTTTGCAAATTTGATTAAAATATAAGATGGCAAAACTGGAATTTTCAATAAGAGGACTTCTATATAACTTTTCTCGTCATCTTTCAATTAGCATACTGATTATTAAGTTTCCAACTTGATACGTATTTCGGTCATGTAAAATTTTTATATATACAAAAATACACAACAAAATTACTTAGATAATAAAATGATTTAAATAATAAATTTTATTGAATACAAATTACGAAGTAGAGCCAATTATTAATTAAAATGTGATCTAATAAATATACATATGATTCCATTGAATGCATACAATACGCGATTATCACACCAGACATATGGATCTCATTCGATTGATCCATAGACAACAATTATAGTTACACGATACAGCGTACTAGTTGTCGATGCAGTTACGATGCGGTAGAATGTAACATTTACTATATATAAATATATTTCCTAGCTTCTCTGCAACTGCATCTACCACCGCAATGTACTTACGTATATCTAGCGTCGTCAATTATTCCTCAATCGATTAACAAAGATAGGAAATTTCTTTTTTCTACAATTCTATGTATTACTCAGCATTCATCAACGTCGTTTAAGAAAATAAAAAAATTTACCACATAATGGTAGCTTTATAAATAAAACTATATATAATTCTTAATATTATATTAAATGCTAATTAAAAGAACACGTGTATTATCTGTAATAGTAATTAAATTAAAACAAATTTGTATTTGTTATCAATTATTTATTAGCATTAAATTAAAATTTAATTTATTACATAGCTGGATTAAAAAAACGCAATAAAGTAATAAAATTATTTCTAATTTATTTTTATAATCTCCTTTTACCAGAATTAATGTTTTATAATTATTTTAATTAGTACATAATACATTAATTGTATTAATTGTATATATAATATGTATATGTATATTAAGTTGTGCTCAATTTGCTAAGTTGTTAAAATAAAAGAATCTAATTTTATATGTAAAATATATTTAAAATAATATAATAACTATCAAACATTAGTAAAAATATGTATTTTTTTGTAATGTTAATTGCTAGTTACATAGTTTAATGCATAATTTAATTGCTATGCAAGACAGCAATAACGCCAATACTTTTAAACAAAAATTGGAACATTAAATTCCTTGTCATGCATCAAATTTGGTGAAAGTTACCAAAGTGAGAAGTCATTTTCGTAACTCTTATTCTTCGGGATACACATTTTTGATCCCTAGAATAATTTAAATTATTAACATTATAGCGCATTGTACTTGTTACTTAATATTGTCATTGTATTTACAGTGATACTTACACACGGAGAAAATTTTATAGTAAATATTACTATGGTGTCGCACTAGCTGCGGACCATCGAGGAATTTCAAGTTAAAATACTATAATTATTGTTTTAAAAACGATAAAATAACGTAATTTTTACCATAAACATAGTAATTTAACTTAAAATTCCTCGATGGTCCGCAGCTAGTGCGACACCATAGTAATATTTACTATAAAATTTTCTCCGTGCAAGTAAATCTTTTTAATTACTTTTATATCTTACTTCTTTCCGTTTATCTTTTCATATCTTACATGCAAACACGTAAATTCATGATGTAGAAATTTTTCAACTTGAAAATTTTTAGCCTAATATTTTTTCGTTTTAGTATTTCTTCGAAAATAATGATTCTAGAATAATATCCTAAACTGACTATTATTTAAACATACAAAAATTTCCAAGATCCATAACATATCGCGTAATAAGGAAATGCCTTAATGGCAATCGTTCCATCACGAGCGCAATTTTTTCGCTTAACAAATCATAATTTAATTCGATATTCCTGTACCGTATATAGTCTTCCAGATTTATCGGAACTGAATGACGATGCATTAGCGATAGAAGAGTACGGAAACGAGATGAGGGTAACGAGGGTGGAAAATTGAGAGGAAGCGCTGACTAACCCTCCGTCTTTAAGTCCTCCTTCTCCGCTCCTTTTCCTTCTCTTCTTCCCCCCACCCCTTCCTCATTTCCTTCTCCAACGAAGGCCCCTCAAGACGCGATAACGAATCAATTGAGATCTGAATCGAGCTCAAATTCAGATAAGTGGAACCTAGACGCCAACTAAATAGGTAAGAAACTGCGATGGGAATAACGAGGATTCGAGAACTGCCCCTGTCAATCACGCATTAAGTCTCCGCCACTTATGATTGCTATTACTACAGTTTCGTTAAGAAAGGATCTCAAAGTAATTCAAGAATCTCATACTGGATAGACGAAAGCTGAAATTGAAACCTTATTTAGTGCTACAATTTCTCAATTCTTAATAAATGAAACTTTCCGGAGCTTCGTTTATAGAGATGAAAATAAAGAACTGAAATGAACAACTCAACAATCTGAGATCCCCCCTTATATGGCGAAGCGAACGTTCCCGATCGTCAAAATCTCGAACAAATTATTTCGTCGGTAATTGCAGCATGTCTCTGAGACGTATCACGATTCTGGACACGTATTCCTGAAGAACCGGCTGTCGCGCCTTGCCAACGTCCATCACTTCCTCATGGTTCGCTTCACCGTGATCCTCGTATTCAGTGACGCACGAATTGGTGATTAAACTGAATGCGAACACGGTGAGATCGCAATGCCGGGCAGTGATCACTTCATGAACCGTGGACATACCTAAACAGTGACGTCAACATGTGTTATTACACATAAAAATAGCTGTACATAAAGAAAAATATTACATATATATTATATATAATGAGAAGAAGTATAATTTAACTTTAACAAATAAAAGCACACAAGTTCGCAATAAAAAAAATAAATTAAAGTGTAAAGAAAACGAAGGAAAGAATTAACGTCTCTAATATGTCTATTGAGTCTATTGAGTTTATTCTGTTAGAGACGTTAATGTGTAATTATATAATAATTATACATATAATATATAATTATATAATTATACATTAATTAGAGACGTTAATTACACATTAACGTCTGTAACAGGACAGAATGCGACCATTTGCCAGTGACAAAATAATAGTAATCACTATCTCACCCTTTAAAAATTATTATATGTAAACCATTTCTTTATTATTAATCATTATGTATTTTAATGCAAAATATATTTCAACGTAAAAATACAACCATTCATAAAAATGTTATAAGAGGAGTAATTTCATCATTACAATTTAAAGGTCATTCCGTTATCTCATTCATTCTATAGATATAATTGCCCCACACGACGTTATGCAGATAAGTGGGCGAGTGATTGCAAAACACTTAAATTTATCATCAGCTGTTTTCAGTGCAGCAAAAAGGCTTAATTGCTTATCAATGAATCAGCATACACGTGATATTATACGAACTCAAATATTGTTGTAACGTCAGCATTGAATGTTTCTAACAGGATTTTGTACTGTATTGACATTTATTGGTATTTTTAATTGGTATTTTGAATGATTAGAGTGTCGCTTGTGTAATAACAGCTAATAAATTAATGTCATTTCATATCTTTTGTTTCAAACGTATAATATACTATATTAATTTCTTCAATAACAATTAACTATTTCGTTTTCACTGTAACCACGTGGCTACATACATTTAAAATTATAAATTAAATATATATCATATCTATATTTTTTGTGAAGAGTCATAAATACAATAAGAATTTGCAAAATATAACTTTCTTGAAACATTTTTTTAAGACGGACTTGGATAAACCAAAGAAACTAACTTTGCAATGTAAATTGTTAGATATACGTAGTTACAATACGCTTGCAAATTGGCAGCAAATTCAATCAGAATTTTAGATTAAAATTCTGTATCCTCGTTCATCTTGTATTTTGTTCGCAAAATTTGCTGTTTATAAAATGAAATGTTTATAAACTGACGCTAAAAACTGCATAAAATTGAGCGTAATCTAACAGTAAACAGACTGTAAAAACCGAGCAGGAATATGCATGGCACAATACAATAGTAAATTGTCAATGCGTTTAATACTAGGCTTAATTAATTGAGAAATAACTGCGACGTACCAACGGCGTCGACGCCGACCATTCGCAGCATCTTCAACTCTGCCACCGTCTCGAAATTGGGCCCACCCAAACACGTGTAAACTCCCTTGTGTACGATATCGCCAATACCCATTTCTTCAGCTTCCTGTCTACCGATCTCCATCAACGTGGCGTTGTAAGCCTTGTTCATGGGCGGAAATCGAGGACCAAATCTGAGAAACAAAGAAACAAATATGCTAAGAACAGAAGAATGTTAAAATAATAAATAACGAATAATAATTAAATAATAAAATCGTGATTTTTATACTTTGAATGAATATTTCAGACATTAATTTGTTTGATTTAATTGCCTGTCCTTCTTAAGAAAGAAAGAATAAAAAAATACATTTCTTTGATTCATCATATAGATAAAAACAAACATAATTTAAAAACCTTTAGAGAATCACGTTGTTTAACAAATTCAAATACTTTCGTTGTAATGTCTACGGGTAAAAACATTATCGAAACTCACCCAACTCATAAACGAGCGATTGATAAACTATTTGCACCGATCGACGTATTTGCTCTGTTAAGTTTTTCTACGTTCTACCTTACGTTCTACCATCACTCTTTATCTACCTTATTTCTACCTCTCCTCCACCCAATTCCGTTATTTTTTCTACATTTTTTATCAACATCCTCTTACAATTGCTTAAAGTTGAACAATTCTTTCCGTTGCTAGTTGTATTCGTTTTTTGTTTCCAAGCAAAATTAATTTAATTTTTCGTCACAATCGATTATAAAGACCTTTCTACAGGACTAAAATTTCCTTGACACGTTAACTGTGCCACGTGAATTTTGTACGTTTTATTCTAATTGTAAGTATCACAGTAGAATATTCATTATTATGATCATATAATGATAAAATATTGAATAATATGATTAAATAAGACTGTATTCTCGTGAATATTACATTGAATAGCACACTTTTTACTTCATATTGTTATCTAGCTATCTGTGTCATCTAAAATTCTGTATATTAGGTGGTACTTATTTTTTACAAGCATTTTAAAAAAATTGGTAACGCCGGTCCATCAATGATTACCACGGTCTCACTAAGAAAACAGGTGACCATCATAGCAATCAACGTGTTAAACAATCCACTAGATATAATTTAACTATACTTATGTCGTACATATTGGTAAAAAAATTCGCATAGAGCGCGAATCCCACCTGTCGTCGTTCGGTCCTTGAAGCGGGTTGTTACCGGCAAAACCCATCATATTCACATGATCCTTCACTATCATGATGTCACCGACTTTGTAGGTGGGATTTAGACCGCCGGCCGCGTTTGTAGCGATTAGATGCGTCACCCCTACCAGCTTCATCACTCTCACCGGCATGGCGCACTGCAAGCAGCCATTGTCACACGTCTCGATAAATACAATACTTTATCATTTGTTTTTACCCAGAGATTGTAATTGCAGTGTAGCCAGTCGTACCTTCCAGAGTGGATAGCCTTCGTAATAATGAAACCTGCCCTGCATGCACATGACCGGTACGCCTTGAAGATAACCGAAGACCATCTGACCGGTGTGGCCTTTTACCGTGGACACCGGAAAATGTGGGATCTCTTCGTAGGGGAAGCATTGCTTGTCCACGAGGGATTCCGCGATCGAACCTGGACACAACTCGTTTTGCTCATATGATCCTGTTTAGGAATAAACACAAAGCTGTGTGATAGGATATACCGTCACCGGAGATCCCGCAGGGCCGTTTAGATTTGTTCGAAGCAACATACGCACACTCACATAAACCATCGTTAAACCCGTTAATCTTCAATAAACGTCTTTCTGGAAATCTTTCGGTGTAGAAGATTTTAGACGCTAACTGATCGGAGTAATTTTGGAAGAATTATTTATACCCCTTTCAGTGTAGAACGAGCGATAAATAACATTATTAAATGTTCTGGTATTCAATTCTGAAGATCTCGCATGCCTCGTCGATTAATCCTTTCCTGAAGCCATAATCATTCCCGAGAAAAGGTAGATTAATTTGTTCCTGAGAACCTTTAAATACTTTACAATGACTTTAGCTTAATACGCGCGTGCAACACGCTTGCACAGTCAAACGTGACTATTCGTGCTTTAAAGTCTTGCTTTCTTAACATAATTAAAGTTATTACGTGTAAACAGGATCAAAACCAGATAGCTGTGCTTAATGCTAAGCGGAATATAAGCGTGAAAGGCACAAAATACATATAAGAGTGGAATCGTAATTAGGCAGACGTTACTAATTTTGCTGTAGCAATAATAAATATTATACAAATAATAGCGCGTAGAAATATACATTTTAAAATCGTTTATCACGATTATTTTTTCACAAACAACTTATCTTCTCAATTACAATCTGTATAATAGAGCTGGCACAAAACTTGGATAAATTAGCTTCAGAAGCACCGTGTACATTAAAGTAAAAATATGCAGGAATTTAGGATATTGCATTATTATCTTGTTGTATTTATAAAAATTCTCGAATAATGTCAAATATCAATTTTTTATCCCAAATAAAAATGATAAAGTATTTTCATGTCTCACACCATTAGCGACGTATCAATTAAATTTGATTAAATAAACAAACGTCTAAGATCCATAAACTTTCAAAAATTTGATTCTACAAAACATTGGTTTTGGATTATTGGTAATGGATTAGGCGTGCCGATTTATATCGACAATGAATAAGATTATATTACTTGATAATCCGTAAACAAATCGTGTATATAAAGCACAAGAAGTGTGTAAAGTACAAGAAAGAATATATGCAATATTACTAACCCATTCCCGAACCGCATATCACCCCTATCTTCGGCCTAATCTTGATGCGGTCCAGTAAGTATTGCGCTGACTCCTGCAATATTTCGAAGGTGTACCTAAAAGACATAAAATTGCATTTCGTATTTATTGCAATAAATACAAGCACGTTAAATTGTCCACGATCGAGCGAGGGTCCATATTAAACACTCAAATACAAGCTTTATTATATAACTACTTATTCATTACTTGTACACGATCGATATAAAATTGTAAATGTAAATACTTGTAATATTGAGACAACTCATAATTTTCGTAACTTTCTTACATTTAGCTTTTTTTTTTAATGTTTGATCTTTGATCTTAATTATGTAAATCAACCCGTATGGGGCCAAGCTGCGCTGCAGGCAAGAGGGTTGCGAAGGAACTCTCATTATCAAACCCGCGCGCGATCGAACGTGGCCGGGGCGCCAGTCGCCTTCTCTCTCTGCGCCGATATCACAGAGACATATTAAAGCGTACTCAACAGATTGGTACTGATTAAGCGGACGTCGTACCCGTTGCTTTAGCTTACACGATCGCGCAGCTATATTAAACGTCCCATCATAATTGTATGTAATTGCGTACCTGGGCTTTGCGGTAATGACAACTATGGAGACCAGCCACCGTGGGTATAATAATTCATATCCCGATCCGACGATACAAGTAGTTTCAAAAGTTGGATATCGCGAGTATACGATTACTTGATACGACGAGTTTGACGTTTTATCATAATTGCTGCAGTAAAAGACAAATTATGCACGCGCAGTGTGCGTCACTTCCACTTTCACATGTCCATCCGCCCACCCCGTTCACACACACACGCGTACATATGCACAACAAAGTTAAAAATAAAGATAAATACGTTTATTGACTCCCCTCAGGATTGCAAGGCGTTTTGTAGGGACGTTCCCAACCCTTTATTCCATTCTCATCCAATACTACCCTTTCTCCTCTCACTTAACCCTTTGGACCAACGGCTTAACGTCTCTTTCCGAAAGACGGAGCCCAGTTTGCTCCGCACAAGAGCCTATCTTGCACGGAGGGCGCAGTTTTTCGGAAAAAACTTTCCATGTTACATGGCTCTAGTGGACTCGAATCTGGTTCCTCAGATTACGAGTCTGGCGCTCTACCACTAGACCACACTGCCGCCCGCACAACAGAGTTTTTGAATGTATTAAAAATTATATTAATATAAATATATTAATAAACAGAGATGTGCCTTTTCCAATCGGGCTGGATCTTTATAGCCTTTTTTGTGTTTTAAATAAAAGAATGAACACGCTCGTGTGTATCGTGTGTAAAATTGAAAGGAAAAGAGCCAATAACTCAGCAACAATAGCTGTTAAATAAAGTTAAGTGTTAAATAAAAGCTGTTAAATAAGTTAAATAAATAAATAACAGTGAACAGTACATACAATTTTATGTGTCAGGTAAACCAAAATAAATTAAATTTTACAATTAGCTAGTTCGTCAAGTACCTATGTAACCTATGCTAAAATATGAATCATCAATTCCTGTGTTTAAATTTACTCTTGAATAAACATTTTAATCTCAAATTAATCTCTTTAAAGATCAATTTAAGAGGGTTGTTCAATAAAATATCAATAACTATTTCTAAGTTCTTTTTATAAAACATGGAATGAGACAATAAGCTAGCTCTGTCAACTAAGCTAAAGATCGTGCCTATCTTGTGGTAATCCGGGTGATTAGAAAAACATGAAAGGCATCTGCCTGAAAACGTTTTTTTTTTGTAATGCCAGTCTATGTACATGTATAGTCTACGATGTGTAAAAATAGATCTAAAAAATTTAAACAACGGTTACTCTCATATTCCACAGCAAACTTATTAAGTCTTTTGTGATAATTATTTAAAAATGTCTACGATGTTCTGAATATTATCGCAAGGCGCTGCTAAGATTATATCATCCACATAGCGGCGATACAAAGTTAAATCTAATTCGGTTAGTTTTAGTGGTGTTTTCTCTAAATCTTAATTGCATCACGTCAGCGATAATCGGAGATAGTGGAGACCCCACTGCGGTGTATCGTAGGTTTACTTATAATGTATATCACGTTATTAAAGGTGAAGTATGTAGATGATAATACAAATTCAAGTGCAGATAAGAACTCTTTTTTCGGTATTTTCATTTCCTTTTTTAAATATCGCCACATCGATTGCTGATACCCTTGATTGCTGATACCATTGATCCAGAGGAATGTTTATGAACAATAACGTTACATCTAATAAAACCAAGATGTCTGAATTAGAGATTTTTTTTATTAGAAAACTCTATAAAGATCAAAACTGTTACTCACATATAACTATCTGTATTTTTTGTGTTTATTTGTATACATTTTTCCACTGCGCGCCAAATTACTTGTCGGTTTTGAAACCAAATTTCGTTGAAAAACAAATATATATTACATTGTTCCTAATGAAACTATCGGGCAAAATTTTCTATCGAGTTACGCAAGCTTCGTACATGGAAAAAAAATGATATTGTATAATATCAACAGCATCAGTGTAATCAAAATGAAATCTATTGATGCAACATCAATATTAATGAACAAAAAACATCAGATTGTTGTTTTAATAATTTAAATATTTGGTCGATTAATATTTCTACTTGTTAAATATTTGGCCCAATAATATCCAATTGAATTAACTATTTATGTTTGTGGTAGCCCGTGACTTTGACGTTTAATTAAAGCAACTTCTTTTTTTTAATTAAATTTTTTTTCCGTATATATAATACATATTTCATTATCATCAATTTTTGCTCAAGTTTTCCAAAGTAAGCTATTTTTAAAAAAGAATGCGCATCTCGGAACTTAATTAGAATCGAAAATCTTTATACGGAAATATCATTACTACATTGAGTTATAAATGATTAAATATGTACATTCACATCGAATAAAATTGGTGCGCTCAGGGTCGTAATTACACATACACGTTTGTGTATATTATTACATTCACTCTATTAATTTTCATAGATTAACCGATATTGATTCTCATCGCACGACTGATCTTGTTTTTTAGTTTGTTATGCAAATGCCGCGCGGCGTGTGACAATTATTGCAAATTAAAATGAGATTTAAATTTTTAATTTATACTAATGCATCTTGATTATTTCCTTATAAAAAAGTCCCGAACAGAAACCAGATTTCACTTCCGCGTACAATTCCAGATGGGACATATGAAATATGCAATAGGGAAATATTCGTATACGAGATAAAGATAATTAAATAGGTGTGCCGTGAATTTCCATTTTTTTTTTCTCAAATCAGTCGATATTATACTTAACGTTTGAATGAAATTCCTTATAGCTATCAAGCTTTGATGCTTGTGCCAAATTGTCAAAGGCGCAAAAAGGAAATGCGAATATCAACTCGACATACAGTTTTAAAAATAAATAATTATTCTATTTTTTTAATAGCACTAAAATATATAAATTATTGATCTTCTTTATATTGTAGTTCCACAGTTTTTTCTTTAAATTCCTAAAGTTTTGAACCTTGGATCACGAATTCTTCGTTTTTATGAATTTTTAAGTTAATCAGCTCCTAGAATTATTAAATATTCTTTAAAATTTTGGTTTAAAAAATTCTTTGAAATAAATAATTGTAATCTAAAAAAATAAAATTCTTGGATTTTTCTACATTTAATTACTTGAACGCTTAATATTTTGACCCTGAAGTTGAATCTCAAAAATTTTATACACCTTAATGTTTCGCATTTTGTGAAATTGCGGACACCAAAATGGCCAAATGGTCGCAAGTTTCAATTACTACACTCGGGTTGTTATGTGCGCGCCCGTTCACTTCAATTCACGGAAATTTTGCGTGTGCATTTGCGCGCGTGTGTGCGCATACAAGATAGATGAGTTCTGTGTAAATCTGGCATACTCGGTGTAACTAAAATATCAGAAAAGAAAAAAAAAGACAATAATATGTTTAGAGACATTTACCAATGTTGTATTTTTATTTTCTCTATTTTTTATTATTTATACATTTCTTATATATTTATTTCAATGCCTTATTTTGTCTTAATCAGAGATAATTGACACGTATTATAGATTCTAATAATAGTTTTTACCGCTAAAGAAGACTTAGTACAGTCAAAACGTTCGGAATTATTTAATAAATTATATATTTTACTATAAATAAACATAAATTATAATTTTGTTACATCTTATTATGCTTGTTTTTGACTGTTACCTCGTATATAGCTTTGCTTGTAACGAGCAGATAACATTAGTTTAGAAATATATTTGTCATAAATTCATATATTAATTTGTCTATCCTGTGTGTCACCTCAATGTCGAAGAAACTCGATTAAGAATTAAAAGGCGTCTACCTCTTTTCTTTAAACATTATGAGGCAAGAAAATGCTATACTCTATTTCACTTTTTTATGGCTTCTAACATTTCATTTATTAACACGTTCGCGTGAAATATGATTGACTCGCTTAGAATTTACCTCTTTAATCCATTCTACGTACGCAAAAGTACATTACATAACAAGAATGAGACTATTGAAAATGTAAAAATGTGACTTGTAGCGCACGTTTTTCCATGATGGTAAACGGCTGTTAATGCATCACCGTCAACGGACAAAAAGTGACTAATTACTCAAAGTAATGTGTCATTCGCAATCAATATAACGGCCGTTCAAGGTAAATAGATCGATTTATCCGGAACTAATTTTCTCCTTGAACAAGGAAAA
The DNA here is from genome assembly GCF_030848805.1 of Temnothorax longispinosus. Lineage (NCBI taxonomy): Eukaryota > Metazoa > Arthropoda > Insecta > Hymenoptera > Formicidae > Temnothorax > Temnothorax longispinosus. The sequence goes on from NC_092368.1 coordinate 14,145,308, forward strand.
ATTAGTTACGGATAAATCAATTTTTCTCGTGCGCGAGTACAAGCAAACATCACGTCGAATTGAAAGCAACTTCTTTATTCTAATATACTCGTACATTTTATTTCCTTAATCGGCATCAAAGATCAATCTTTCAAAGATTTTTGTTATAGACACTGAAATATCTATCTCATTGCAAATTGAGAAATTCTAGCACCTGCAGAATGAAATACGTATATAACTCTTACATAATTTTCAACACTCCTATATTGACACATGTTTTCTGTTTCTGTCAAGCATTGCAACAATTTCACGTTTTTTGCTTCAATCAGAACCGTTGTATAACTTGTTGATATATAGCTACAAGGCCTCGAAATGGCTCGCAACTTTTTCCCGAGCACCACGTATATTCGCGAAAACGCGCTTCGCACACGCATACGTATTCCGATGCATGATTTGTAATACCTCTGAAGCCTATGTTACGCATTTAGCTTAAATCCGCTACTATTTGAGCTTGCCGGTAGTTTAGCAGGTAACCGCATCGTTTTGTACCAGTTTCAGAGCGAAATTACATCGAATTATAGCGAGCGCGCGAGCGTACGCCTGCATGGAATACTTTGTTCATTCGATTTGCGTCATATTTGTGAGAAGTAGAATTAACTCAACTAATTTCGCAATATTGGTAATCGTCAGTAGACGGCAATAACAAATATCATTTGCATACACATTTTGACTCGCGGATTCTTTCCCAGGTAGTACATATTAGTTTCATATACGTTTTTTGAACGTATACATAGTTTCATAACCGTAAAGAACCATTAAGAAACGTTTGAACAAAAATGTTTTTGAAACCATGATTTAAGAAACGTATTTTTTACGTTTCTACAGCTAACAAAAATACCTGTTTGTCAAATGTTTTCTTTCAAAATTATAATTTGCTTTATCTATATACATATACCGGGTGTCTCAGACCACCCGTATCACCCAATTTATTCGTAAACGCAACATTTTAGAAAAAAATGTTCCAGACCAAAGTTGTGTGGTTTCAAGGGGTACGTAAGATGGTGTCATTAGTTTCACCTTGAATAGTTGCTTGAAGGTCACGTAAAGGTCACCTTCAATTTTTTAAATAAAACTACCTACTTTTTATTGCATATTCTTGTAGCTTATCTTGAGGGCTTTCCAAAACACTATAAGAAAGTATTTTTTTATTAAGAACTTTTGGAATTATAAAGCTTGAAAGTTCTAGTATTTTGACATAAAATACAAAATATCTTGTAAAACATCAAGTTTTCGGTAATGTTACCTTAATACTTTTATGCACAGAATAATGAGACGAATCAATTGATATGAAAAAAAGACATAGTTGCTTTTAAGAAAAAGTATGCAGATGCGTGTTGCAAATTACATATTTTTTCTTAAAGGAACTATACTTTTTTTATACCAATTGATTCGTCTCATTATTCTGTGCATAAAAGTATTAAGGTAACATTACCGAAAACTTGATGTTTTACAAGATATTTTGTATTTTATGTCAAAATACTAGAACTTTCAAGCCTTATAATTCCAAAAGTTCTTAATAAAAAAATACTTTCTTATATAGTGTTTTGGAAAGCCCTCAAGATAAGCTACAAGAATATGCAATAAAAAGTAGGTGGTTCTATTTAAAAAATTGAAGGTGACCTTTACGTGACCTTCAAGCAACTATTTAAGGTAAAACTAATGACACCATCTTATGTACCCCTTGAAACCATACAACTTTGGTCTGGAACATTTTTCTCTAAAATGTTGCGTTTACGAATAAATCGGGTGATACGGGTGGTCTGAGACACCCGGTATATATACATACATATATTATCATCATATATACATACATATATTATCTACATACATACATACATATATATATATATATATATATATATATATATATATATATATATATATAATAGTTTTAATAGCCTTTTTTGAAACATTTAAATTTATATTGCACTAATTATTGCACAAAATAAGTCATTTTATCCATGCACATATATCCACTTATTTACTTAAATTAATTTTGTCCTACCGGTCTTAATCTATTTATCATCGGACAAATCTGAGCTTAGAAAACTCCCAACAGTTGCAAAATAAACGTTCTGCTGAACGTGGCCATTGAAAGAACATTTATACGTGTGTTCCGTTTTGAAGAACTTCCTGAACTGGTGCACATTAGTAATGTAATTAAGTTAGAGTGAGACAAATATATCTTGCTTCACTTTAACTTATTGCACGAATGTGCACCAGTTCAGGAATTTCTTAATTCGAAAAAGAATAGACGTCATAGATGGTATGCATAAAGCTTCTAGAACATGTCTCAAAGACGTCATAAACACGTTCAAAAGACGTGAAAAGTAGGAATTTTAAATGTCTTTATCTAAAATGTCTTTATCATTAAAACAAAACGTTTCTATAATAGTTTTTTAAACGTTATTTTATCGGAAAAGAAACGTTCCATCGAACGTTTTTCGAATGGACATTTTTACTCAAGAAACGTGTCTAGAAATCGGTCATAAAACGTTTCGGAAAAACGCTTATAAAACATTTCTGAAACGTGTATGTGCTACCTGGGTTTATATTTTGCATATATTTTACAATTATGTCTAATTACTATCCCACGTTAAAATGTGCTTATAAAAAATATTTAAATAAAGTTTTAAACAACAAGGAAATTTATATTTGACACTAACTGGCAAAAATCATTTATTTGTATATCTCACGACCATTGATTTTGATCCTTCTCAAATGTAATTTTAATTAACATAATATATATCGTATACAACCAATCCTACCCAGGTAACAGAATAACGTCTAAAGACGTCTAATTGACGTCTAGAGACGTCATTAAGACGTTATTAAGACGTCACTCTGCTACCTGGGTACAAATTAGAGAACTTACAGGTTTCGTGCACAAATGACACAATCGAGCTTTTTAACGCCAATAATTGATGATAATGGAATCGATAATGTAAATCAAGTAACAAAAATGTTTATCACTATTCCTTACATTAAGAGTCTTAGTGAGAGAATACGTCGTATCTTGAAGAAATTGTGATTTCCGCGTACTTTACACAGTCCCTAAAAAGCCCGATTGTGTCATAAAGAAGAGCAAGGACAAACTTAATAGTTTCAAACAAACCAATGTAGTTCACAAAATCAATTGCACAAACTGTGACGACACTTCTATATTGACGTCATCAAACTAAAAGGCACCTAGAGATACGTAGCATCAAGCATTAGGACATTAGAAAGCATACTAATAACCATTCCGTTGTCAGTAAACACTGCCTACAATCATTAATTTGAATAGTTGAAAACTGAGATTCAGATCTTACATGGTAAAAAACAAACCAGAAAACGTGAGATCGCTGAGATGTTTTTTCATTAAAAAAAAACACAACATAATTAATTTGCAAAAAGACACGGATAATTTGACCGGGACTATAAAAATAGGAACCCCTACCATAATTATTTTACTGTGCAATTATAGTCGCAAATACCAAATATTTTTCTCTTAGCGTATAAGTTCTCTAATTTAAATTATGTATTATTTATTCCTTTATTATAATTTCAACTGATTAATGTAATTTTTAGTTTCTTGACTTTTGGCTTGCTGGGCACAATGCTATAACTAGGATTGGTTGTATACGACATGTCTAAATTGAAATAATACTTGAGAAGAATCAAAATCAATAATCAAAACGTCGTGAGATATACAAATAAATGATTTTTACCAATTAGTGTCGAATATCATTTTCCATGTTATTTATTCACTGACGAAGAAAAGTTCTCTTTCTTATTTTACAGTTTTTAAAGCAGTTTATTTTTACTTAATTTCTTAGGAATATGGACTTGATAACATTTTAATTTGCAAATTAATTACAAAGATATTCAAGAATAAATGTTACCAAAGTTAAAAAGATATGACTTCCAATAGAGCTTTCAAAAATAAAATATTATTTTGCTATTTCTTTTTAATATTTTTTTGTTAAGACATCTTGCATGTTAGATCTTTGATGTCGATGACATTTGAAATTCTATGAGAAACAATTTAAATGGGACTTACGTGTGTCGCTCCTGCTTCACGTTTGTTTGCAACACATCGTTATTGGTCAACCGTTTGACAGCCGAGTAGCTGTCATGACCATTGGCGGTTTCCGGAAACGGCATTTTTCAATATCGAATAACTGCGATTGGAACGCGGATCGAACAGCTAAGATCGAACAATCGACGATTGATAAAAATATGAAGAAACGAGAAACTTAATCGCGATCAAGCCGCGTATATATATCGCGTGCTCACGACAAGTGGCTGGCGTGACTTTCGTAAGCCTATTTTATAGAGAAGTTCAAACGCTGGTCAAAAGAAAAACGTGAGCGCGAAGAGCCCGCCAATGGTCTTGGACATGGATGAGCGCGACGACCAATCGGCGTACGTACGAGTCGCGACACACGGGGTGCTTGCGCGGGTATGGGAAAACCAGGAGTGGGGAGGAGACGTATACGATGATAACCCGTTACACAGTGCAAGTGGTCCAATTATTGTTATTTGTTTCGACAACGACGTTGACGTCGGCGAAGCGCGAAATCTAGCGCGACGCAATGTCGGAATAATATTTCAGTTGACGAACAAACTGATTAAGTTTATCTCGAGGAATATAGAGAAACGCGCGCTCGGAATATTATTAAATATACCGCATCGAGGAAATAAAAACATTTAAAGTAGAGAGTGATCTACGTTAAAATATTTCCATCTATCTAAAAATATCAATCTGCTATATCTTTATAATTCAATAGTGTTTATAATAGGTTTAATTGCAGATTTAAATTTATTTACTACCTTCGATATTAAAAATAATGATTAATTAATTTTTTCAATTTTTTGAATGATAATAAGAAATTAATAGCTATATAGATAATTAACTCAAGAACTCATAATTATATCTCTGAACTTAGAATTATAACACAAATTCAGAATTATAATGGAGATTTTTAATTTTAATTATATAATTTTTTATTCTTATTTTTATTTCTACATTGGCATATTTATTTTTTATTGTTCTCTTAATTTTTTAAATATCTATTTCGTGAAAGATTGCGAAAATTCTTTGTCAAAATGATCCAAAGTAGATATGATAGAGAGTAAAACGTTACTCATTCTTGTGCTAATTTTCTTTCTATTGATTCTCGCCGGAGGATATCGCGCGTTAATAGGCAAGCGCAAATAAAACGTGACATATATGACATACGCGACACGAGATACTGTCAAATAGCTGCTATGCTCTCAAATAAGGCACATTTATACATGGTGATGCATACTCCCAAGGATACGTTTATCTATTCGTATCTTTAGCAAATTCATGTTAAATCAAATTAAATTAAATACTACGCTGGCCAATATTATTAATTAACACTCTAAAATCCAAGTCTCTATTTACTGAAAGAAAAAGATCTAGGTTTTTTTCTCTGTAACTCTTTAACCTAGCCAAATCTTGACTTTTTTTAAATTAAGATTTTTCTAAATTTTTGAGATTTTCTCATTAAATTAATTACTAGCAAAATGTATCAACGAAACCAATTAAAATCATTGGAAATTGTTGAAATATCGGCACGATGTTTCTTATTTAACTGAATTTTTGAAATTGCTTTCCAAACAAATTGTTACAACTGATCGATATTGAAAAGCCGTCTCGCTCGACCGAAATCGCTAAAATGCATACTTTCCTTATTACAATATTATTCCAGTTATCAAAAACGTCTTCCTGTATAAAGTCGATCCTGATGAGGTGTTGGACGAAAATTCAACATATGATTGGAGCAGAAAATCGAACGTTAAGCACCAGCTGTATCGTATAGATAAGATAAGAAATCTCATGACGAAATAAATGTAAAATCAGGATAATACTTCCATTAATATCTCTTACGTCATTTTTTTTTCAGATTATTTTAAATACCGAATATGCCATAACACATACACACATTGCGTTTTATTTTGTACAAAAATAGATAGATTAAACCATGAATAGTAAAGCACAGAAAGAAAGAGAAAAAAAGAAAGAGAGAGTTGTTTCAAATTTGAAGCATTGCGACTATAAAGATATTATTAATCAAAAAGTAAAAATTTTTGAAAAAATTTACTTAAAAAATTGAACAGATAAAAAATTTCTGTTGTCACCGTCTTCAAGTGACTCTTACTTATTATAAGAAGTTTGTTTTTACCAATCCTAATTGATAAGATATTAAATATAATAAAAATTTAAGTCATTATGATAAATAGTTGTCTTATTTAGAAAGTTCTTTAAGAACAAATTAAAGATGTTATTATAGTTTTAATAATCAGAAAGAAGAAAATATTAAAGAAGAAAGCATAGAAAAAATTTATTCAAAGTTTGTTTAAAAACTTATTATAGCAGGAAACTGTTCCTAAACATTAAGATATCTAAAATTATCCAAAACTATCTGAAGTTCTATCATTAAAAAGATATTTTAATTATATGAATACGAAAATAAACGATCGTGCTTGACTGCCACGGTCTGCTCGCATATTTACCTACACGTGACTCAACAGTCATTCATATGTAATATTTTTCTTGTATGTATGTGTTTCGCTCTCCAACTTATATCTCTTCTTTCATAAAAATAATAATCTATGAATCTATGTATAATAGGTTTAATCTCTAGTATAATATTATGTGTGTGTGTGTGTGTGTGATGCACCATATATTGCAAAAATTTATAGATTTAAATAAAAACATATTTCTAATATTATATACACAATCTTATAATTATTTAATATAAAAATATACATAATTTAAGGTAAATTAATTTTTGGACAAAGCAATAATGTGTTAATCATTGGTAAAATTTCCACTGCAGTAGAATATTGAATTATCTACAGATATATTAAGTTATCGCTCTCGATAACTTAATGGTCATTTCCTCTAGAAACATCTTATATATTTGTTGAAGATAGTATTTGGAATTTTCCGGTGTTTTTATAATTTAACACTTTGTGTGGCCCATACCATAAGCCTTTTAAGGCACAGGCAATTTCTCATACTTTACAGTTTTCTCCTATAACGTTTAAAAAAAATTGCAACAGTTCCGGCCTTATGTAAGTATAGAAATCACTCTTTGAAACCTTAAAGATAATACATGAATTTTTATAAATTTTTTGTAACACAGAAACGCGTTCAAAAATCCTTTAAACTTGAAAGTCCCAGGGTGTCCTGCAGGTGAATGCTTCAAAAAACAGTGTCCACGTAGTGTTAAGGGCTCATACACAATGAGAAAAATAAGGAACAAGGAATTAGACATAGAGAGAATTCCGTATCTTGGAAAAAGAGAGTAGCTGTGCGTCTTGAAAAACGATGCGGCTATGTTTAATTCCTTGTTCCTTATTCCTTTCATTGTGTCTGAGTTCTAATTCGAATAGCAAATTCAAAATTTAAAATACTTGAATTTTAAAATATTAAAATATTGAAATATTTAAATTTTAAAATATCTAAAATACTTAAAATATTAAAATGTTTAAATTTTTCAAGCCTATAAGTAAAATATATCAGAGAAATTCGAACAATTCAAATCCGATATAATTAAAATAATAAAGTAAATTCCGGCAATTTTAAAAGAAAATAATTAAAAATTAGTTATATTTAATTTACCACAATCGCTTTTGTAAATAAATTTTCTCTCATGCCTAAATTGTTTGAAAGATCGAGTCGTTTGCCACTGCATTTAAAATCAATTAAATAGTTTTTGATCATATATATTCCGTTCGTAAACGAATTGTCCAAGTTCAAAACTCAACTTATGTACCGTACAATCACATATTTCAATTGATAGTTAAGAATAATGCGTAAAACTCGCGCGTATCAATCAATTAAGAAAAATATATAAATACCATGTACGTTTCAAACAATTTGCTGTTCGAATAATTAAAAAAGAACGCCAATTCTTATTTGAATTCTAACTTTAGTTTCTTCAATAAACTTAACAGGATCAAGCTGATTTATTGTGCATTGCAAAATATTTTATACCTCAATATTTTATAATAAAATTACATTTTTAAAAGTATAATTAAAAATATAATTAAACTATCTCTTGGCTAGAGCACGTTTATTTAGTCGTTATCGTTTAATAGAGTCGCGTGCAGCGATCGCGTATATACTCACTCATCGTGAAAGGCACTCTGGTCCTCCTTTGTCAAATAAATCAGCGATACCTCCATCGTTAAAAATAAATCGAATCAAATCGGATCAGCTGTTGTATTTGGTGATTGCAAAGTCAATTAACATCCAGTTTCAGCAGTGCAGTAGTATTTACACGGTCGCGCTCTCCTAAATTTATTACCGTCGCGCCGCGCGCGATAAGTTACTGGGGGTCAGCAGATAAGGAACCCCAGCGAATTTGCGTGGATCACTCGGGTCGGGATTAATGGTCTTGCTTTCGCTCTCGGTATTTTGTAATGACGTCTGTATCGCGCTTATCAGCTGGTCGCGATAATGCGACAATAATCATTCGGAATTGATTCTTTAAATTCCGAAACAACAAGTTTTGAAAACCTTGACGCATTTACAATATTGCATATGTGCACACGCGTAGTTTCGCGGTCAATAATCATCGTGCGCAAGACCGGTCGAAGAGATATTTTACCCCGATACCCCTTACCAATATATCGCAGTTACTGAATAATGCGCAAATAATTGTGCGACATCGATCGGTTATTGACCCTTTTTGAACGACAATTGGTCGGTACAGCTGAGGAGTCGATTCAGCAACTATCGATTGATTTAATAAGTGGATTGTCGAACTGCATCGAATGTTGCATGCTAACAAGTGGAATATTCTAGCGATATATACTTATTCTAACAAAATCCTTATCAGAAATTTTATTTTTATTTCTTTTGGTTTACTTATTCTGATATGTATCACGACACAGATTCGTGTGAATCTTTAAAGATCTACATTTCTCTGCGTGGAACAGAGGGAATACACTTTTTCGTTTTTCAAAGGAGAAAAAAAAATTAAAAATGTATCTCTTACTCTCTCTCTCTCGTGTAAATTTGATTAAATAAATCATTCGAGTAAAACGTAATACAAGATTAAACAATGACAGCGTAACAACAGTACCGCACATTCGCGCGGCTCGAACAATAATACGTGAAATGATATTAACTGCGGGAGACTACTTAACAAACTTGCACTGAATAAAGATGACGTTAACTTAGCGCGGGGAGCACTATTTATACGTGCTGTACATTATGCAACAAGTAGGAACATTCGCGGTAGTAGCCTATTTACCCTCGGGCTAGACCAGATGCAGATAACACAGCCATATATATCTATAATTGTCTCTTCTGACTAACTTTTCCACTTTTCATATTATTCCAAGCGTGTATAAGCGTATTATAGATAAAACGCTTTTAACAGTTTGATTTATTCGAACGAGCTAATACAGAACTCAAAACGCCAATTTATTTTAACTCTTCCACTTTACGGTTGGTTTTATTGGCAAAACGTTTACGCAATTACGTATAAACATCATTTTGCAATTTCAAAACGGCACGCTGTATTCCTTCACTATTCTTTCCCTCTTTTGGGAACCCGAAAAATGTTTCATATAAAAACATATATAAATATATAAATATATAAATATATAAATATTTTATATAAATATATAAATATACAATCATATGTAAAATATATCCATATATATTCTCTTTCTATTGTATAATTTCGGTTCACATATACAAAAAAAATAATAAAAAAAAGAATTAAAGAAAATAATTTAGAAAATCATATTTGCATCGTTTTTTAATAAAAAGTTAGGTTTAAGAAAATAAGAAAAAATTGGCCATGTATAATTATATACAGTAAATGTAATAATTGTATATAAAATATGATGATGTAATATATTCAGTATTGTATAATCCAATCGTAAAATAACAATACAAAAGTTGTATTCCTATTTATTTTTCAATTATTCTTATTATTTTTTTCTACGTATACGGACGGAGATTATGTCTACAAAAATAAAGAAAACATGTAGACATATTTTACATGTAATTATATATAAAATTATTATATTATACATAATTATATTTTTATATATATTTTTTTATATAAAAACTGTTTGACCGGATATATGATTTTGAAAGTTAAGACTCTCCCTAAGATATCTTTACGTAAATTAAATCTCACATATTTTATTATCTTACAACGCGATAATGTCGACTTGTAATGTCAATTTAATCAAATATGGTATCTCAGCGATAATTAATTTGATTATCGAGTTATTATCGAGGTATTAGTATAAATGCAATGATATGAAAATATGAGTCAGTATTTAAAATAGCCTTAATATAGTAGATCAGGTGTGTGCAATTATAAAAGAACTTATTCAGCTTATATAACACAGGTGCGCTCGAACTTGAATAAATGTAATTTTTTAATTTTTTGTTTACGTTAAAAATATAATTATTCTGCTAAAATAAAACAATAATTCGTTACATATCAAATGTCCCACAACGTCTTCAATGAACACTTATTACGCGAGAAGAATTAGATGCGAAATTAGATTTAGCTTGTACAATAAGGAATTAATAAGTAGGTCGATCTTTGCATCTTCTCATTCGAGCACATGTTTTGGCATAAAAAAGAAAGCTACAAAGTATGTACACGAAACACGTTTAATATTCTACAATATTTCTATCAATATAAATTAACTTTAATCTTTAACTTATTTTTGTCTCTTATTTTTAGTTCTAAAAATTAGAGAGAGAAAGAGAATAAAATTAATCTACATTAATAGAAATAAACATAAGACACAAGTTTATTATAAACATACATAAGAGAGAATGAATCCTATGTTTTTCGAATGTTGTTAGGAAATGAATTCTCAATATGTTTATTTAGGTCACGATTGTATAGGAAAAATATAGCGCGAAGATAGATCGATAATGCGATGATTGTGCGTTTTCTTCATTTATTATACCTTGACAAAGATATAAAAACTATTAATAGGATACGCTTATATATAGTTAATTAACGACAAATTAATACCATTTATCGATCAATTATCCATTGATCGCAAATTTTGTACAGAAATTTTCTATTAATGCGTAATTTACCAAGTGCCTGGATAAATTTTTGTTGCTATCAAGTGAGCTGTGGATAATCGACAAGTACATACAAATACGTACCAATTATCGATACTTGCAACTATGAGAACATGACATAGTACATACAGTTCTAACATTGAACACTAGCGTCGCTAGTCGACATTGTATTATTTAGGAACGGTCAGGTATATGTTCTGTGGTCAGACGGTTCAGAACGGTCAAGAACGGTGTGAGGAATTGTATTGTAGGTTATAGTTGTAAGACGCCTTCGCGCGTTACACGAGTGTCAAAGTGAGGTGTTTTTGCCACTGACAGATGCTAAAGGAACAAAATTGAAACAAGAAAAATACCAATAATACGTCAATCCAACAAGTAATGCAAAATAAGAATTCTTTTTATTCATTTCCGTAAAATATAAATATCTCTATGCAATGTGTAATAAAAAATTGCTCTAATGTATATAGAAAGATTTCAAGAATCTTTCTAGTAAACGACTTAATAATTCTTTTAAATTGTTTATTATTCTATAAATTTGATGTCTTAAAAAATGTATTTTTTCAATCACATTACGAGTATTAGCTAAGTTAATAGAATCAATTATCTACCTGTTAAACTACCAATCACAAAACACTTTGCAAATGTACTAAGTTTAAGGAATAATTGACATGTTATACTTACTCAAAAATAATCCAACTAAATAAAGTTTCTATTAGTCTCAGATCAAAGGACACGCTTAATCCACTGCTTTGTATACGAGAAAGAGAGTTTTGAACTCCAAAATCATGTCAACATTGGAGGATAAAATTTTAGGAGAGAAATTGCACTACTATTGCAGCAGTAGTTCTAGCGAAGATGAAGGAAATAATTCTGGGGATTCTGACAAAGAATGCGACGATGTAAAATATGCTGACGACACTGCACAATATACCACGCCTTCATATTCAGAATGGGATGGGACCTCCAGTAACACAGGACCTAAAGGTGTTATAAAGGTATAATTATCTGCATTTTGTGTTTATTACAATTATGGAAAAGAAACCAAGTTCAATGCATGCATACGCGTGTATTATATTTAAGTTTTATTATCAAATGTGTTAAACAAAAACTTGACATTGAATTCGAAATGTATTCTTGGAAGGATTGGCAACGATATAAGCAGTTGGAAGCAGAAAAGCGAGAATCACAAGAGAAGGAAAGGCTACAGTTGATAAAAAAATTGAGTCTAACGTGCCGCAGTACTTTGGATGAGGAAAAAGAGAAAATGAATGAGGCAGATCCAGAGTTGGCAGACTTATTAACCGATGAATTCCTTCTGGAGTATCAGAGACAGAGAATGAAAGAAATGCTTGCGAAAACAAAGAAACTCTACTTTGGGAAAGTTATCGATTTGGAAAATACAGATCAGTTTCTGCAAGCCATTGATGAAGAAGACAAGTCAGTGATTGTTATCGTTCACATTTATGAGGATAATGTAGCTGGATGTGAAGCTATGAATGGATGCTTGATATCTCTTGCGGAAGAATACCCTTATGTAAAGTTTTGTAGAATTCTAGGTTTGTTGACTTTGACATTATAAAATTAAAAATAAGCAAAATATTTTTAATTATATCTAAATTTTCAAACTGCAAGTAAATAATAAGGTCTTATTTATTTATCTTTAAACAGAGCTAGTTTTAATTTTATTTTTAGTTATTATTTTATCATTTTATTTAGTTGTATTTATTTGTTGTATTTAGAATGAAGATTGATTTATTTGATTTTGTATAGCAATTTTTTCCCCCCAAGACAATATACTACTTTATAACATCCTTTTCCTTCAGGCTCAGTTGCAGGTCTCAGCAAACAATTTAAGAAATTTGGCGTACCAACATTGCTGGCGTATAAAAACGGACAGGTGATAGGAAACTTTGTCCACGTTACGGATCATCTAGGAACGGATTTTTACTCATCGGATGTGGAAGCATTTCTCATCGAGCATGGGATTCTTACTGATAAAAATTGCGTACCGCTTATCGTTTCAAAGAACGAAAATGGAGCTTCTGATAGCGAATAAGAAATTATCATTCCTTTTAAAATAATCTATTAATATACTTTAATATATTTATAATAAATCGAAATAACTTGATATATTATTGAAAATAATTGAAACTTATACCACAAAATATTTATTAAAAGATAATCGAATATAGATTATAAAAAAGTGCAAAAAGTATTTACTTTTAAATCAGATATATAGATATATATACACATGTATTTATATTGTTTTGATTATTAAATCTCTTCATATTTCACAGAACTATTTCAACATGTCCAAGATGTGTTTTTTCTTCTTTATCGCATTGCAAAGTTGCAAGTAGGTTAATAACACCTGATCGTATTCCGTATTTTTCAAATTATCGTACAGCTTTTTTAAATCTTCTTTCTGACGAATTTCATCCATAACTACTTTTAACTTCTCCTCGACTAATCGATTTAGCATTCTGAAAGCATCAACGGTAGTCGATGTTTCTTTGAACATTCTGATTATGCAAGAGAGCTTTGTTATCTTTGCCTGTAACTCGGCAACCTGCGCCTGCAGCAACAAATACCCTGTCTTTTCTAAATATGCTCGGCTCACATTCTCGTATTTCAACTTGTTCCACTTGTCCATTAAGTTTATGTATTTCAACAAGTCACTTTCACATTGCTGGATCAAATCCTCAATTTTATTCTTCCATTGTACTCCTGGCACGTCGTGATATTCCAACAATTTGTTGTGCATCTTGCATTCGCTGTTCTTCGACGCTTCCTTAGCATTTCCTCCTAAGGCTTCGTATCTTATAACACAGACATTAATAAATATTATAAAATTATATTATAAAACTTGGTTTATGTTAAGTTGATAAAATCTTTCTTTTTTCTTATATATAACAAGATACTCACTTTAACATCATATCATGTATCTTTTCTCGCAGCATTGTCTCGATGCAGCACTTCACCTCCAGTTTCTCGTCAGGATTCAAGTCACATGGTGATAAGTCAATAATCCCCAAGAGCATCAATTTATCTTGCATGTGCTTCGTTGTCGAAGGAAGATGCATGTACTTATCCAGTTCGTGAATTAAGAGCAACATTCGTAATTTGCTCGCCGTACTCTTGGACAGAACATCATTGTTGCTCAAGGATGCCTTCTTCATACATTGATAGACAATATTGGTTTTGACATGTTCACTTATATTTTCCTCGCACAATATCAAAGAGCTTATTGTTTTCTCGATTGCGCTTGTTTCGTGGGTTATCGCAATCCTGTCATTGCCTCTCGTTGCACTGGACTGGTCTAACAAACTTTGCGACAAGTCCACTCTACCAATTAATCTACTGCTAGACTGCGAGATTGCTGAAATACTGGAAATATCTATAAAGAAAAGAAAACCATAAAAAACATAATAAATTTATAACATATTATCCAATCAGAGCTTTATGCATCTAATGTATAAATGTGTAGACTTTAAACAAAAGTTTCTTAACTAGTTTATTAAATAGATATTTTCTTTAATCATGTCTGCTTTAATATAACTTCTTAAAAGTAAAAAAATACATCACTTACCCGATATTTGATGCAAATCGCTAAAATAACTCATACTTGATGCCTCTATTGAAGAACTTAACCACTTAAATAATAGGAATAATTAAATAATAGGAATAAATACGTTAACAGTAATTAATCTTTTTTTCTCCTTTATTATAAAGATTTATTCTTTTTAAAAAGTAATATTTTTCTGTTTTAATAATCGACAAATGTTATCTGAACAATAACCGTTTCACAAACATGTTCAAAATTCAAAATAAACATGTCAGCTGACCATAGACTATGGACTGTGGACAGAGAGGCTATCCCGGCCTTTTTCGGGCCCTGTACGTTACCGCCAGTACATCCATTTTCGAAATTGGTACTACGTAGCCACGTTCATTTCCCGACACTGCCGATAAAACATTATTTTGGTGCGCGTCCGTGCTACATCTGCAAATGTAGTTATAGTGCTATATCAGAGAGAAGGCTATATATATGTATAACACCAATATATTTGCAGATGTAGCGCGGACGCACACCAAAATAATGTTATATCGGCAGTGTTGGAAAACGAACATACATAACTAATACCATCGACATATATACCTACCACCTACACCTACCCGAATCATAAACAGATGTATTAAATTATTTTGTATGCACAGAAAAAAAAGAATATTCTTGATTTGAAAATATCTTTAGTTTCCACGTGGAAATCTTGAAATGAGATTATATTGCGTTAAACGAAGAAAACTTGCTTGAATGAAGTCATTATATATATAGTTCAACCAAGAAAAAAAATGTTGAAATAAAAAGTTGAAATTCTTACAAGATGTAAATTGTTTCGTATATACGGAAGATTACTATAATCTTCATTATTATAATGACTTTATTCAAACAAATTTTCTTCGTTTAATGCAATATAATCTCATTTCAAGATTTCCACGTTGAAACTAAAGATATTTTCAAATCAAGAATATTCTTTTATTTCTGTGTGTTATCTCGGCGTTATCTTATGTATGTTTAACTATTATACCTTACAAACCTCTAATTCTCTCTCTGGTCAATATACAGACCTTATAATGTGAGTGATTACAATGCGTCGAAGCCTACGCAGCTGTGAACGACCATGCACGCCTGCACGAATGGACAACCTGTCATGATGTTATACATGTCGGTGCAACTACATACATATCTATCTACTGTAATAGTATAATATTGTATTCCCTTTAACATCGACGTGATCCGCCGCCTCGTCGGGAGTTTTTTTAGCGTTTATATATATATATATATATATATATATATATATAACCGTTTCCCCATCAGAAGTCGGATAATTAATCAATATCGATATCTCTCTTTTAACATTCCTGGCTATTTTAAGACTGAGTTAAATTTTGCTTGCACGTAACACTATCCAGCCCTTCGTAACTTTTTAATAGTTGGAGCAAAAAAATTACTTTTAAAAGCAAAAAATAATAAATAATTAGCAAATTAATTCTATATAAAATTTTTTGTGTTCTGATAATTTAACTTACAAGAAAATCTCGCGAACTCGAAAATTCTGATTTTAATAAAACTTCCCACACACGTAGGAGGAGTAAAAAGATGAATTTAGATATTTTTTGTAGCTGCCCAAAAATGATTTTAAGGGATGAAACTACCCCTCATATGCAGAGCGGCTTTTTGCTTTTCTCGATATATTTCGAAAAATATTCGAGATATCAAAAAATGTTTCAAATAAAAGTTTTATGGTAAAAACATATTTATTTAACCACATTAATAAAATTTTAAAGAAAAATTTTTGTTTAAAAAATTATTTTTAAAAAATATTATATTAATGTTGTTGAATAGAGGAGATTTTAGCATAAAACTTTCATTTGAAACATTTTTTGATATCTCGAACACTTTTCAAAATATATCGAGAAAAGCAAAAAGCCGCTCTACATATGAGGAGTGATTTTACCCCTTAAAACTGTTTTTGGGCAGCTACAAAAAATACCTAAATTCATCTATTTACTCCTCTTACATGTGTGGGACGAGAACGAATAAATCGCCATTGTAAAACTCTGGATTTTTCTTTTTTTCTTTTTTCGTAATTTTTAATTAAATAATTTTGTTAAAATTTAGAATTTTTTCATTTTTTTAGTCGGTGCTATTATTTTGCACATAATTAACATTATATAGATCTGTTCTTGTTCCTTATATTTTTCATTGTTCTTATTAATATTCACGATAAACATATAAAAATATAGGTCGTTGGATTCGTCTTTTCAAGCCCTATCGATTGGTGTTAGTCGACTTGCAAGGGGTTTCTAGTTTGAAAAAAATTTGAGCCCCACTTTCCCCGAAATCCTGTACAAAATAAGGGTACGGTTCTATCGCGCGGAAAATCCACGTTCATCTTTCTTCTATTTCTCTCCAACATCTAACTATGTTACGTCTATTTCGCTATTGGTTACAAAACGGACTAAAGCGATCGGAAGAATAATCTTGAAATTCTCGCAAACGTTTTCGTTAGTTTAAAAAACAGGTGAACAGAGGCGATTTAAAATTATGTATATGGACAATTCTTATGTTGAACGAAAGTTTCCCGCTTTGCCAACTAATGCCTGACATTGTTATATATGCTGTCGATAATTTTTGAAGCTGAAAAGCGATTTTGATTAAACTCTGATTAATTTAATCGGCGAGATTGTTTACAGCACAATTTCTAGCTATTGCTATATAGCGTGTTCGATTTATTATATGTCCAGGCCGATATCTCGGAAACTATCAAAACTAAATGCATGGAAGCAAGTTATTTTTATGTTATAAAACAAACAAATAACGTTGTTGGACACAAAGAAACTTATTTAATAAATTATTAATATTGTTTAGAGGACACTAACAAAATTATATGTATATACTTTGTCACAAGTTTATTTATAAATTATCAAGTCTCTCGTATTACTCGTAAATTATTAAACCAGATGATATTGTTAAAGCAGCTAATAAGTATCTATAGATGGACCACTAGTGGTCCATATATAAGAACCCCGTCGATCTAATTTTTTTTTCAATTATTACTTCAGCTCCAAAGAATCCCTGCTTCCTCCTTAAACTCCGTGAGTCGATGGTACATATACATACAATGAATTATTTTAAGGTGGTTCGATGGCTACAACAAAATGCAGAGAATTTCATGAAATTTTAATATGTTGTTCTGCAATGCAAAATAGAATTATGTGAATTTTTTGGGAATTTTTCACCGTCCCGTTTTGAAAAAAATCTACTCCAAAAACCTAAAAAGTACAATTTTAGGAGTAGATTTATTTCAAAATGGGACGGTGAAAAATTCCCAAAAAATTCACATAATTCTATTTTGCATTCCAAAACAACATATTAAAATTGCATGAAACTGGCTGCATTTTTAACATAGGTTCTTATGGTTTTTATGGGAAATGACATATTGCATATACCTTCAGAATGAAATAAGTGCAAGAAAAAATGCAAATGATGAAGAAAAAGAAACCTCCTTAAGGAGGTTCGATGGCTTCATCGGAGGGAGTAGTGGGACGCGGGGGTTCTGGAAACAGCGCACTAGCGTTTGAAGTAGTGGGAATGAAGGGGATTGCTCTGATTGGTCGCCGCGTGTATAATGCGTGCAGCTGTTCACGTCGTTCACGACCATGACAATCTATGCAGACGAAAAATCAAGCAATTTATGCTTTAATAATTAATTTTTCTACGAAATGTGCGGTAACCTTCCCCTTTCTTTCGCTCATTTATTTGTAAATTATTAAGTTACATGTGCAAATTTCTTTTTCTTTATCATTTGCATTTTTTCTTGCACTTATTTCATTCTGAAGGTATATGCAATATGTCATTTCCCATAAAAACCATAAGAACCTATGTTAAAAATGCAGCCAGTTTTATGCAATTTTAATATGTTGTTCTGGAATGCAAAATAGAATTATGTGAATTTTTTGGGAATTTTTTACCGTCCCGTTTTGAAATAAATCTACTCCTAAAATTGTACTTTTTAGGTTTTTGGAGTAGATTTTTTTCAAAACAGGACGGTGAAAAATTCCCAAAAAATTCACATAATTCTATTTTGCATTGCAGAACAACATATTAAAATTTCATGAAATTCTCTGAATTTTGTTGTAGCCATCGAACCACCTTAATAGAAAAGAAAGAAAGAAAAAAACAGAAGACAGCCGAAGAACTAGCCGTTGTTCTTTTGTGCAAAGTATATATAAGGGGTCATGTCCAGTCAGGAAGCCGAAAAATAGATGATTTTTGAAAATTTTTTTGCATGAACTATAAGACTTGTTTAAAATTGGGTTGGTGTATGTGAGAGAATATATTTTTATGAATGTAACATAATTTTTTAAATAAAAAATATTAATAATTAAAAAAGATACGGCCATCCTCCTGAAGGCCCTTTTAAAAAACTGGTTTTGCGGTGTCCACTGTTGCTCGGATCTGGATCATCTAAAATAAAAAAACCAAAAAGATTCTGTTAGTATATGAATATATCTTGTTCGTGAACGAAGGGTTTTTTTTAATGAAAACTTTTTTTTTATTGAAGAAAAACGAAAAATTAAGAGCCCGAAAAATTGCGCTTTTCCTTAAAACGGCCGCCATTTTGTCAAAAATTATTTTTTCAAAAAATCCTTCGTTCACGAACAAGATTATATTCGTATACTAACAGAATCTTTTTGGTTTTTTGATTTCAGATGATCCAGATCCGAGCAGCAGTGGACACCGCAAAACCAGTTTTTAAAAGGGCCTTCAGGAGGATGGCCGTATCTTTTTTAATTATTAATATTTTTTATTAAAAAAATTATGTTACATTCATAAAAATATATTCTCTCACATAGACCAACCCAATTTTAAACAAGTCTTATAATTTATGCAAAAAAAATTTCTCAAAAATCACCTATTTTTCGACTTCCTGACTGGACATGACCCCTTAAGTCTCGATTTAAGTATTCCAGGACAAATTAAAATATTAATGTCGTATAAAAACTCGTGTCACATGGCCGAAGATAATATAGAATATGCGAATTAGAATTGAATAAAAGAAAATGTGTTGCTTAAAAAATGCGCTTATTTATTTTATAATTTCAGTACGTGCTATCCTGTATACACACACACACATACATATATATGTAAACTTATTTTTACATTAAAAACTATACAGTTTAGAACAATTTATGACGATCTTATACTATAGTTCTATATCATACTTAAACTCTATATATTGATACTTTATAAAGAAAGAAAGAAAAAAACAAAACACAGACAAAGAACTTGCCATTGATGTTTTGCGCAAAGTATATTTAAGTGTCGATTCAAGTATACCAGGACAAATTGAAATATTTGATGTCTTATAAAAACTCGTGTTAAATGGCCGAAGATAATATATAAAATGTAAATTAGAATTGACTTTACACTATATACCATATACTATACCTATATGTATATATGTATATACTGTTTATACTACTTATCTAAAAAAAATATTAAATATAAATAGTTGTAGAAACACTATTTATATCTATATATACACATATATAGTATATAGTGGGATCAAAATCCAGTAGTTACTCCCACCGTTGGATTTGTTCCCACCGATTTCGATTTTTTTTTGTTGATTTTTTCCAACCGCTTTTTTTACGGGGAGAAAATCCGCACGGATATCCCCCCCCCCCCGGGCCGAGGAGGGCGGTTATGTGGGACTCCAACCCACTAAAAACCCCCCGGTTGTCCCTCTCGGCACGTTTTACTTGACGGTGGGGGGGCAGCGGGAAATAAACGCACTGATTCGTCCGCCATCTTCTTCCAACCGCTGACAAGAAGAAAATAATTTGAAAATGGTAGGCTTATCGACTAAACTCTCTGCGTACTCCATTGATTCTGCAACAAAAGCCATGTATATTATTATTTAGATGCTTAACATAAAAAATTAAATCGAAATGATTTAATTAGGGTGAGAGAGGGGATTTTACTCTAATCAGAGCTGTGTTGCAAATCTGACAATTAGTCGGCGCGTAGTTATTATGATTGGAAAATATCTATTTAAATTAAAAAGAAAATTAAAAATAATTTAACGCGAACATTTTGTTGCGGCTCTGCGCTCTTTCGTTATACATATTTTATTTCTAATCATTTGAGCTTATCACGATTATTATATTATTATTACAATTTTCCAATCACAAAGAGAGAAATAACATATAACATTTCATGATGCTTGCAAGAGATGTAAATATATACAAATTTCGATAAAGAATATGATAATATATGAAAAGTCGGGAAAAGATGCCAGTTAAGAATTATCATAGATATTATAGTTAAGAATTATTATAGAAATATGAACAAACCGATAGTCATAATGATTTATGGAATTTTTGTAAAATAATACTTAAACTTTTATTACATAACAGTTCTGAAAATAGCCACCCTAAAAGTTATCATTAAAATGCTGTAATATGATTATATGTTTATCCCAAAATGCAAAATTGGCATTTTACCCCAATGACGAGGAGAAGATGCTACCTCTAACTCTTCACACACTGTGAAGAGTTGAAATAGAAGAAATGGCTATTCGGGTTATGAGACAGCCATTTCATGTGGTTTCAAAATATGTTAAATAAGTCGATCCACTTTCAATGAAAAGAAATGATGAAAAATCTTAACAAAGATAAGAGTAAAATATTATAAGAAATCTACTCATCACTTGATTTGAAAAGGTCTTTTTAGATTTTTCCGATTTAACACGGTAAAATTGGAAAAGTTTGCATGTTTTACTCACTAATCTACTATATTACTATAAATAATTACTATACTAATTACTATACTAATTACTATAAGTAATCTCACGTTAACAACTAGAAAACATTGCAATCTATCGAATAATAAACGAAATATTATTTCAACAAAATAGCATGTTCGACTTACTGGCATTTTCTCCCGCGACTTACCCTATATATTTTAATAGAAAATGTAGCGCATACTTACATCCACCAAATCTTAAGGTTTCGTAATTTTTTTAATTTTGTGAGGGCATCAATTCTTCGCGGTGTAACAGGACCGCGGGATAAATTTAATTTTTCCACTTTTGGACACGAATTTTTTAATTCCATTAGAATAGCCTCTAGACATTCTGGTCTAGACCATCAAAACATAGGGCCACCCAAATTTAAGTTACGTATTCCGTGATTCCTCTGCAGTATTTTACAAAGAGTTTTAACTACTATAAACGTGCCCTTTAGGTTTAAATCTTCCAGACAGTCTAGATTTTCGAGATGCGAAAATCCTTCGTTTAGGTGATCACTGCACTCCATTAAAATCACTAAGATCCAATACTAAAAAAAAAAAAAAATATATATGTATTAGTTATATACAATTTATTTGTAATCCTAACATTCATATTTAATTTATAAACTTACCTTTCAATTTTTTGCATACTTTTGAAATTTTTTCTAGGACAGAGTCATCAACAAATGGGCAGTTACTTAATCGTAAATGCGTTAAACGACTGCCACAATTATCAAGAAATTTTACAAAAGTTTCAACAGAAATGTCGCTTGATGTTAGATCCAATTGTTTTAAAAAATGACATCTGGATTCAAAGTAAGGTATAATACTATTATAAGTATTAATACGGGTCGATTTAATGGGTCGTAAATTTCTTAATTTTAAACATTTAAACAGAGCAGGGTCCATTGTCAAGTTATTCAAGTTATTTACTCTTGCATAACGATGTCACATCGTTTTTTAATATCCAGTAATATTTTATATCTCGAAAAAATCTTGAAAAATCTAAGCAGTAGTATCTTATTTCCGAAAAAATATAACCCAAGTGTCAAAATTATGTACCTTATCAAAAAGAAGAGTCGTGCTTCAAGTGATCTATTACAATTACAAAAAAGAAATGATATCTCTTTAAATACAGCGCAATTACAGAGAGAACATATATATTGCCTCAAAAAATAATGTTGCACTACTTTGAAAAATTTTACATTGTGTCAATTAGAAAAGTATGTATGATAACAATTTTATAAGATTAAAAAATTTTATTTAAATTTAACAAGGGAATACAAGATATTTAAATACAAAGTTTACATGTGTATTTTTTAGTGGTCACAAAGAATTACAGAGGTACACAGTACAAAATAAAAATATTTTATTAAAATACATAAATGTTTTGTGTAAAAAAACTTGGCGCTGCTAGACCTCGAAATTTTTAAATAAAATAAATAATTTATCCTTTACTTAATGATAAGCCGCATTATCCGCCGTCCGCGTCGTCACCCGCACACCCATATCACTCACTCGCACATCTACGCTGATAATCATTTAATATTACTCCCATCGCATTATTTTCTGAATTTATTTTTATTTATTGTTGTCCTTATTTATTTAAAATTTCGAGGTCTAGCAGCGCCAAGTTTTTTTACAAGAAAAATTTATGTATTTTAATAAAATATTTTTATTTTGTACTGTGTACCTCTGTAATTCTTTGTGACCACTAAAAAATACACATGTAAACTTTGTATTTAAATATCTTGTATTCCCTTGTTAAATTTAAATAAAATTTTTTAATCTTATAAAATTGTTATCATACATACTTTTCTAATTGACACAATGTAAAAATTTTTCAAAGTAGTGCAACAATATTTTTTGAGGCAATATATATGTTCTCTCTGTAATTGGCGCTGTAATTTAAAGAGATATCATTTCTTTTTTGTAATGTAATAGATCACTTGAAGCACGACTCTTCTTTTTTGATAAGGTAACATAATTTTGTGATGTGTATCACTTGGGTATAATTTTTCGGAAATCAAGATACTACTGCTTAGATTTTTTCAAGATTTTTCGAGATATAAAGATTACGTCTACCACTTGTTACTTAGGTTTTTTTTTCGAGGTATAAACTACCACTTTCTTTTTTTTTGAGATAACTACATATACACTACTATGCGTGTACTTGGCGCCTTTTTTTACCTTTTTTTAAAAAAGGTAATTTTGTACGGATATCACGCCTTTTTGTAGTTATTACGCATTTTATAAACAGTATGTACAGGGTAAAGCTATTTGGAGGTATAATACTACACTTTGTTTTTTCGAGGGGGTAACAACATAACAGGGTAACAACATAATACATATACACTACTATGCGTGTACTTAGAGCCTCCTTTTACCTTTTTTTTAAAAATGTGTATACACATAAATAAAAATGCGGAATTATTTTGTCAGACATAATTTTAATCATCCAATTTTTATTATGTCAGACATAATTTTATTCAATCCAATTTTGATTATGTCTAGACATAATTTTAATTCGTACAATTTTTATTATGTCTAGACATAATTTTAATTCAGCGAAATTTTATTATGTCATGACATAATTTTAATTCTGCCGCTAGGGAATTTTTAAGTCGATTCTATGAATCAAGCTTGAATTCGATGACGGGTTCCAGCTAGTG